>NC_053024.1:164400665-164573046 GCF_003073215.2 Triticum urartu | reverse complement strand
ATGGCCCATTTAGCTCCCGGGGGGTTCCGGTAACCTCCCGGTACTCCGGTAAAATCCCGATTTCACCCGGAACACTTCCGGTATCCAAACATAGGCTTCCAATATATCAATCTTTATGTCTCGACCATTTCGAGACTCCTCGTCATGTCCGTGATCACATCTAGGACTCCGAACAAACTTCGGTACATCAAAATGTATAAACTCATAATATAACTGTCATCATAACCTTAAGCGTGCGGACCCTACGGGTTCGAGAACAATGCAGACATGACCGAGACATGTCTCCGGTCAATAACCAATAGCGGGACCTGGATGCCCATATTGGCTCCTACATATTCTACGAAGATCTTTATCAGTCAGACCGCATTAACAACATACGTTGTTCCCTTTGTTATCGGTATGTTACTTGCCCGAGATTCGATCGTCGGTATTCCAATACCTAGTTCAATCTCGTTGCCGGTAAGTCTCTTTACTCGTTCTGTAATACATCATCCCACAACTAACTCATTTAGTTGCAATGCCTGCAAGGCTTAAGTGATGTGCATTACCGAGAGGGCCCAGAGATACCTCTCTGACAATCGGAGTGACAAAACCTAATCTCGAAATACGCCAACCCAACATGTACCTTTGGAGACACCTGTAGTACTCCTTTATAATCACCCAGTTACGTTGTGACGTTTGGTAGTACCCAAAGTGTTCCTCCGGTAAACGGGAGTTGCATAATCTCATAGTTATAGGAACATGTATAAGTCATGAAGAAAGCAATAGCAACAAACTAAACGATCAAGTGCTATGCTAACGGAATGGGTCAAGTCAATCACATCATTCTCCTAATGATGTGATCCCGTTAATCAAATGACAAATCATGTCTATGGTTAGGAAACATAACCATCTTTGATCAACGAGCTAGTCAAGTAGAGGCATACTAGTGACACTCTGTTTGTCTATGTATTCACACATGTATTATGTTTCCGGTTAATACAATTTTAGCATGAATAATAAACATTCATCATGAAATAAGGAAATAAATAATAACTTTATTATTGCCTCTAGGTCATATTTCCTTCAGTCTCCCACTTGCACTAGAGTCAATAATCTAGTTCACATCGCCATGTGATTTAACAGCAATAGTTCTCATCACCATGTGATTAACACCCATAGTCCACATCGATATGTGACCAACACCCAAAGGGTTTACTAGAGTCAGTAATCTAGTTCACATCGCTGTGTGATTAACACCCAAAGAGTACTAAGGTGTGATCATGTTTTGCTTTGTGAGATAATTTTAGTCACTGGGTCTGTTATATTCAGATCCGTATGTATTTTGCGAATTCTATGTCTACAATGCTCTGCACAGAGCTACACTAGCTAATTGCTCCCACTTTCAATATGTATCTAGATCGAGACTTAGAGTCATCCAGATCTGTGTCAAAACTTGCATCGACGTAACTTTTACGATGAACCTTTTGTCACCTCCAGAATCGAGAAATATTTCCTTATTCCACTAAGGATAATTTTGACCAATGTCCAGTGATCTACTCTTAGATCACTATTGTACTCCCTTGCTTAACACAGTGTAGGGTATACAATAGATCTGGTACACATCATGGCATACTTTATCGAACGTATGGCTGAGGCATAGGGAATGACTTTCATTCTCTTTCTATCTTCTGCCCTGGTCGGGCTTTGAGTCTTACTCAATTTCATACCTTGTAACACAGCCAAGAACTCTTTCTTTGACTATTCCATTTTTGAACTACTTCAAAATATTGTCAAGGCATGTACTCATTGAAAAAACTTATCAAGCGTCTTGATCTATCTCTATAGATTTTGATGCTTAATATGTAAGCAGCTTCACCGAGGTCTTTTTCTGGAAAATTCCTTTCAAACACTCCTTTATGCTTTGCAGAACAATTCTACATTATTTACGATCAACAATATGTCATTCACATATACTTATTAGAAATGTTGTAGTGCTCCCACTCACTTTCTTGTAAATACAGGCTTCATCGCAAGTCTGTATAAAACTATATGCTTTGATCAACTTATCAAAGTGTATATTCCAACTCCGAGATGCTTGCACCGGTCCATAGATGGATCGCTGGAGCTTGCATATTTTGTTAGCACCTTTAGGATTGACAAAACCTTTTGGTTGTATCATATACAACTTTTCTTTAATAAATCTATTAAGGAATGCAGTTTTGTTTATCCATTTGCCAGATTTCATAAAATGCGGCAATTGCTAACATGATTCGGACAGACTTAAGCATAGATACGAGTGAGAAACTCTCATCGTAGTCAACACCTTGAACTTGTCGAAAACCTTTTGCGACAATTCTAGTTTTGTAGATAGTAACACTACTATCAACGTCCGTCTTCCTATTGAAGATCCATTTATTCTCAATTGCTTGCCGATCATCGGGCAAGTCAACCAAAGTCCATACTTTGTTCTCATACATGGATCCCATCTCAGATTTCATGGCCTCAAGCCATTTTGCGGAATCTGGGCTCACCATCGCTTCTTCATAGTTTGTAGGTTCGTCATGGTCAAGTTGCATGACCTCCAGAACAGGATTACCGTACCACTCTGGTGCGGATCTCACTCTGGTTTACCTACGAGATTCGGTAGTAACTTGATCTGAAGTTATATGATCATCATCATTAGCTTCCTCACTAATTGGTGTAGTAGTCACAGGAACAGATTTCTGTGATGAACTACTTTCCAATAAGGGAGAAGGTACAATTACCTTATCAAGTTCTACTTTCCTCCCACTCACTTCTTTCGAGAGAAACTCCTTCTCTAGAAAAACTCCGAATTTAGCAACAAAAGTCTTGCCTTCGGATTTGTGATAGAAGGTGTACCCAACAGTCTCCTTTGGGTATCCTATGAAGACATACTTCTCCGATTTGGGTTCGAGCTTATCATGTTGAAACTTTTTCACATAAGCATCGCAGTCCCAAACTTTAAGAAACGACAACTTTGGTTTCTTGCCAAACCACAGTTCAGATTGTGTCGTCTCAACGGACTTAGATGGTGCCCTATTTAACGTGAATGCAGCTGTCTGTAATGCATAACCCCAAAACGATAGTGGTAGATCGGTAA
This sequence comes from Triticum urartu, assembly GCF_003073215.2. NCBI lineage: Eukaryota > Viridiplantae > Streptophyta > Magnoliopsida > Poales > Poaceae > Triticum > Triticum urartu. The sequence goes on along the minus strand of NC_053024.1, from coordinate 164,569,943 downwards.
GAAACATCATAGATTGCACTATATCCAATAAAGTACGGTTATGACGTTCGGACACACCATTATGCTGTGGTGTTCCATGTGGCATGAGTTTGTGAAACTATTCCACATTGTTTTAATTGAAGACCAAACTCGTAACTCAAATATTTGTCTCCGTGATCAGATCGTAGAAACTTTATTTTCTTGTCACGATGATTTTCCACTTCACTCTGAAATTCTTTGAACTTTTCAAATGTTTCAGACTTATGTTTCATCAAGTAGATATACCCATATCTGCTCAAATCATATGTGAAGTTCAGAAAATAACGATACTTGTCGTGAGCCTTAACACTCATCGGACCGCATACATCAGTATGTATTATTTCCAATAAGTCAGTTGCTCGTTCCGGAGAACGGAGTCTTAGTCATCTTGCCCATGAGGCATGGTTCGCAAGCATCAACTGATTCATAATCAAGTGATTCCAAAATCCCATCAGCATGGAGTTTCTTCATGCGCTTTACACCAATATGACCTAAACGGCAGTGCTACAAATAAGTTGCACTATCATTATTAACTTTGCATCTTTTGGTTTCAATATTATGATTATGTGTATCACTACGATCGAGATCCAATGAACTATTTTCATTGGGTGTGTAACCATATAAGGTTTTATTCATGTAAACAGAACAACAATTTATTCTCTTACTTAAATGAATAACCGTATTACAATAAACATGGTCAAATCATATTCATGCTTAACGCAAACACCAAATAACACTTATTCAGGTTCAACACTAATCCCGAAAGTATAGGGAGTGTGCGATGATGATCATATCAATCTTGGAACCACTTCCAACACACATCGTCACTTTACCCTTAACTAGTCTTTGTTTATTCTGCAACTCCCGTTTCGAGTTACTAATCTTAGCAACTGAACTAGTATCAAACACTGAGGGGTTGCTATAAACACTAGTAAAGTACACATCAATAACATGTATATCAAATATACTTATGTTCACTTTGCCATCCTTCTTATCTGCCAATCACTTGAGGTAGTTCCGCTTCCAGTGACCAGTCCCTTTGTAGTAGAAACACTTAGTCTCAGGCTTAGGACCAGACTTGGGCTTCTTCACTTGAGCAGCAACTTGCTTGCTGTTCTTCTTGAAGTTCCCCTTCTTCCCTCTGCCCTTTTCTTGAAACTAGTGATCTTGTCAACCATCAACACTTGATGTTTTTATTGATTTCTACCTTTGTTGATTTCAGCATCACGAAGAGCTTGGGAGTTGTTTCCGTTATCCCTTGCATATCATAGTTCATCACGAAGTTCTATTAACTTGGTGATGGTGACTAGAGAATTCTGTCAATCACTATCTTATTTGGAAGATTAACTCCCACTTGATTCAAGCGATTGTAGTACTCAGACAATCTGAGCACATGCTCACTAGTTGAGCGATTCTCCTCCATCTTTTAGCTATAGAACTTGTTGGAGACTTCATATCTCTCAACTCGGGTATTTGCTTGAAATATTAACTTCAACTCCTGGAACATCTCATATGCTCCATGACGTTCAAAACGTCTTTGAAGTCCCGATTCTAAGCCGTTAAGCATGGTGCACTAAACTATCAAGTAGTCATCATATTTAGCTAGCCAAACGTTCATAACGTCAGCATCTGCTCCTGCAATAGGTCTATCACCTAGCGGTGCATCAAGGACATAATTCCTCTGTGCAGCAATGAGGATAAACCTCAGATCACGGATCCAATCCGCATCATTGCTACTAACATCTTTCAACACAATTTTTCTCTAGGAACATATCAAAATAAACATATGAAAGCAATAACGTGAGCTATTGATCTACAACATAATTTGCAAAATACTACCAGGACTAAGTTCATGATAAATTTAAGTTCAATTAATCATATTACTTAAGAACTCCCACTTAGATAGACATCCCTCTAATCCTCTAAGTGATCACGTGATCCAAATCAACTAAACCATGTCCGATCATCACGTGAGATGGAGTAGTTTCATTGGTGAACATCGCTATGTTGATCATATCTACTATATGATTCACGCTCGACCTTTCGGTCTCCGTGTTCCGAGGCCATATCTGTATATGCTTGGCTCGTCAAGTATAACCTAAGTATTCCACGTGTGCAACTATTTGCACCCGTTGTATTTGAACGTAGAGCCTATCACACCCGATCATCACGTGGTGTCTCAGCACGAAGAACTTTCGCAACGGTGCATACTCAGGGAGAACACTTCTTGATAATTAGTGAGAGATCATCTTAAAATGCTACCGTCAAACTAAGCAAAAATAAGATGTATAAAAGATAAACATCATATGCAATCAAAATATGTGACATGATATGGCCATCATCATCTTGCTTCTTTGATCTCCATCTCCAAAGTACTGTCATGATCTCTATCGTCACCGGCATGACACCATGATCTCCATCATCTTGATCTATATCAATGTGTCGTCACGTGGTCGTCTTGCCAACAATTTCTCTTGCAACTATTGCCATCGCATAGCGATAAAGTAAAGCAATTATTGGACGCTTGCATCTTATGCAATAGAGAGACAACCATAAGGATTTTGCCAGTTGCTGATAACTTCAACACAACGTGATCATCTCATACAACAACTTATATCTCATCACGTCTTGACCATATCACATCACAACATGCCCTGCAAAAACAAGTCAGACGTCCTCTACTTTGTTGTTGCAAGTTTTACGTGGCTGCTACGGGCTTAGCGAGAACCGTTCTTACCTACGCATCAAAAACCACAATGATAGTTTGTCAAGTTGGTGTTGTTTTAACCTTCGCAAGGACCGGGCATAGCCACACTTGGTTCAACTAAAGTTGGAGAAACTGTCACCCGCAAGCCACCTATGTGCAAAGCACGTCGGGAGAACCGGTCTCGCGTAAGCGTACGCGTAATGTCGGTCCGGGCCGCTTCATCCAACAATACCGCCGAACCAAAGTATGACATGCTGGTAAGCAGTATGACTTATATCGTCCACAACTCACTTGTGTTCTACTCGTGCATATAACATCAACATATAAAACCTAGGCTCGGATGCCACTGTTGTGGAACGTAGTAATTTCAAAAAAATTCCTACGCACACGCAAGATCATGTGATGCATAGCAACAAGAGGGGGGAGTGTGATCTACATACCTAGTAGATCGACAACGGAAGCGTTTGGTTGATGTAGTCGTACGTCTTCACGGCTCGACCGATCAAGCACCGAAACTACGGCACCTCCGAGTTTTAGCACACGTTCAGCTCGATGACGATCCCCGGACTCCGATCCAGCAAAGTGTCGGGGAAGAGTTCCGTCAGCACGACGGCGTGGTGACGATCTTGATGTACTACTGCAGCAGGGCTTCGCCTAAACTCCGCTACAATATTATCGAGGACTATGGTGGAAGGGGGCACCGCACACGGCTAAGAATATGATCACGTGGATCAACTTGTGTCTTTGGGGTGCCTCTGCCTCAGTATATAAAGGACTAGAGGGGGGGAGGCGGCCGGCCAAGGAGGGCGCGCCAGGAGAGTCCTACTCCCTCTGGGAGTAGGATTCCCCCCCCCCCCAATCCTAGTTGGAATAGGATTCGCGGAGGGGGGAAAAGAGAGAGAGAGAGAGAGGCCGGCCCCCTCTCCTTGTCCTATTCAGACCAAGGGAGGGGAGGGGCGTGCGGCCCATGTAGGGCTGCCTCTTCTCTTTTCCACTAAGGCCCATAATGGCCCATTTAGCTCCCGGGGGGTTCCGGTAACCTCCCGGTACTCCGGTAAAATCCCGATTTCACCCGGAACACTTCCGGTATCCAAACATAGGCTTCCAATATATCAATCTTTATGTCTCGACCATTTCGAGACTCCTTGTCATGTCCGCCGATCTCATCCGGGACTCCGAACTCCTTCGGTACATCAAAACTCATAAACTCATAATATAACTGTCATTGAAACCTTAAGCGTGCGGACCCTACGGGTTCGAGAACAATGTAGACATGACCGAGACACGTCTCCGGTCAATAACCAATAGCGGAACCTGGATGCTCATATTGGCTCCCACATATTCTACGAAGATCTTTATCGTCAGACCGCATAACAACATACGTTGTTCCCTTTGTCATCGGTATGTTACTTGCCCGAGATTCGATCGTCGGTATCTTCAATACCTAGTTCAATCTCGTTACCGGCAAGTCTCTTTACTCGTTCCGTAATACATCATCCTGCAACTAACTCATTAGTTGCAATGCTTGCAAGGCTTAAGTGATGTGCATTACCGAGAGGGCCCAGAGATACCTCTCCGACAATCGGAGTGACAAATCCTAATCTCGAAATATGCCAACCCAACATGTACCTTTGGAGACACCTGTAGAGCTCCTTTATAATCACCCAGTTACGTTGTGACGTTTGGTAGCACACAAAGTGTTCCTCCGGCAAACGGGAGTTGCATAATCTCATAGTCATAGGAACATGTATAAGTCATGAAGAAAGCAATAGCAACATACTAAACGATCGGGTGCTAAGCTAATGGAATGGGTCATGTCAATCAGATCATTCAACTAATGATGTGATCCCGTTAATCAAATGACAACTCTTTGTCCATGGTTAGGAAACATAACCATCTTTGATTAACGAGCTAGTCAAGTAGAGGCATACTAGTGACACTCTGTTTGTCTATGTATTCACACATGTATTATGTTTCCGGTTAATACAATTCTAGCATGAATAATAAACATTTATCATGATATAAGGAAATAAATAATAACTTTATTATTGCCTCCAGGGCATATTTCCTTCAGCTCACCACATGCAAGCTGAGCAGCAATATCCACCGAATTCTGCAAATGAATGCAGACTATGAGAACCAAGGGATTCTCCCACAGACATGTACCTGTGACAGCATTAAGGTGCGAGGGAAGGGGAAGAGGTCATATGCATTCTCAGAAGATTTTGAAGATAAATTAGTTTAGAAGACATTGACCTCATCGTGCGAAGACATTCACTCATTGATAAGGAGTTGGTTCCAGATTTGTACGAATCCACAGATCAGTACAAGTGAGGAATCTAACTACTTTGTGAAGCATAAGTGAGCATACTAGGCATAATATGAGATGCAGTATGAAGTGGATCCAACTTGTGTGAACAGAAACTGCTTGTGGTAGAAAGTGACGAATCTATAGGATCAAAGAGGCCGTAAAAAGGAAGTTTTATTTACCACACAAGAAACTGCTAGACGGAGTGGAAGAGGAGGCCGAGCAATTCGATCGTCTGTGCCCTAACTTGGCGACGGAGGACACCTATGGCGACGGAGGAGAAGACAATGTCCACGGCCAGCGTGAAGACGGCGTCGGAGAGGTCGCGGCAGCTAAGCGCTTCGTCGCCAACGTCGTCGAGGGCTAGCGGTGGCGCTAGGGTTCGTGCGAGAGTGGAAGAAGGATAATGACTGTGGTGAGGCGTGTATTTATAGGGACATGGATGGCACAGCATTATTACTCAGGTGCCCCTGTCGATTCACATCTGGAGAACACGTGGCCATCATGCAACCTATCGGAGGCTTTTCCACGTTCCCACGCACGCCCGGATTGTCGGGTGGTCGTTCCCACTTCTCCGGGTTTCAGGTGAAGGAATTGGCATTGGAAACGGACTTAATGTTTGTCTCTGTATCTTCTGCTGACAAGGACGCAAAGAAGACATTCGACAGTTTAATAGAATGCATATGATTTGGAGAGATAGAGTTTGAGATAGAAAGCATAGAGAGGTTAGGGTCCTATCACATTCACTTAGTTCAAAAGATTCAACAAGAAGACATAGCTATAAGTGAATGCTGTAGAGGACAAAACACTATGTATATATATATATACGTGAAAAAGACAATCAAATCAACATAGTGAAGATAATCATGAGGACAAGTTGAGACTGATGACAAACAAAATGTGAAGACATAACAAATGTAACGCCATGGGTAAAACACTTCAAACAGAAGAATTTGGTGGTGGCGTTACCCACCGTATAGGAAGTATTAGACCCAGACACGACACACAATTATCGTGGCGCTCCGAAGTCAAATTCCACATTAATGTATTCACACTTGGAATGTATGTCTTCATTGATTGAAGATATACTTTACTTCGTGTGTTGCACATCTAAGTCATCAATATGCATAAGTGTTAGGATGTGTGCCTGATCACAGGACATTTGAGGATTCCAAGATATTTAGCTCACACCGTAACTTGCAAAATCTCTTCTCATCCAAGGGCTTGGTGAAGATATCTGCCAATTGCTCTTCAGTGTTAACGTGTATGATATCAATATCTTCCTTCACAACATGATCTCTGAGAAAGTGATGACGAATTTCAATGTGCTTTTTCTTCGAGTGCTGAACTGGGTTGTTGGCAATCTTGATGGCGCTTTTGTTGTCGCAGTAGAGTGGCACTTGCTTCAGATGAATGCCATAGTCTTTGAGTGTTTGCTTCATCCACAGAAGCTGAGCGCAGCAAGATCCAGCAGCAATGTATTCAGATTCAGCAGTGGAGAGAGATACACATTTCTGCTTCTTTGAAGACCAACATACAAGTGATCGTCCCAGAAAATGACATGTGCCTGATGTAGACTTGCGATTCACCTTGTCACCAGCATAATCAGCATCCGAGAAACCAACCTGATCAAACTCTGAGCCCTTTGGATACCATAATCCTAGAGTTGGGGTGTAAGCCAAATATCAAAGAATTTGCTTCACAGCTAAGTGATGCGATTCCTTTGGTGCCGCTTGGAATCGAGCACACATGCAAACACTAAGCATAATATCTGGCCTAGATGCACATAGATAAAGTAAGGAACCAATCATGGAGCGGTATACCTTTTGATCGAACTCTTTACCATGGTCGTCGGGACCCAGATGATGTTTGGCTGGCATTGGCGTTGTGAAACCTTTGCAGTCTTGCATACCAAACTTCTTCAGGCAATCTTTGAGATACTTCTCTTGAGATATAAAGATGTCGTTGCGTTGCTGACATATTTGAAGACCAAGGAAGAACTTCAGCTCACCCATCATGGACATCTGATATTGCTCTTGCATCATATATCCAAACTCTTCACTGTATTTCTGATTGGTGCAGCCGAAGATAATGTCATCCGCATATATTTGGCACACAAACAGTTCACCATCATATGTCTTCATGAAGAGAGTGGGGTCGAGGGAACCAGATTTGAAGCCTTTGCTCTTCAGGAAGTCTTAGAGTGTGTCATACCAAGCCCGAGGGGCTTGTTTGAGGCCATACAGTGCCTTGTTGAGCTTGTATACCATGTCAGGATGTTTTGGATCTTCAAAGCCAGGTGGTTGTGCGACATACACTTCTTCTTCAATCTTGCCATTGATAAAAGCGCTCTTCACATCCATTTGATACAGAAGTATGTTATGATGATTTTCATAGGCCAGCAGTATGCGTATGGCTTCAAGTCTAGCCACAGGAGCAAATGTTTCATCGAAGTCAATGCCTTCAACTTGAGTGTATCCTTGAGCAATGAGACGAGCTTTGTTTCTGACAACTTGACCATGCTCATCTTACTTGTTGCGATATATCCATTTGGTGCCTATTATATTGTGCTTCCGAGGATCAGGACACTTAACCAGTTCCCATACATTATTCAGCTCAAACTGTTGAAGCTCTTCTTGCATAGCTTGAATCCATTCAGGTTCCATGAAGGCTTCTTCAACTTTCTTGGGTTCTGTTATTGAGATGAATGCGAAGTGCCCATAGAAATTTGCTAGCTGTGTTTCCCTTGAACGAGTGAGTGGACCTGGTGCATTGATGCTGTCAATTATTCTCTCAATCTGCACTTCATTTGCAACACGAGGATGTATAGGACGAAGATTTTGCTCTTGCTGATCATTATCATTATTAGAGGGATTGTCTTCAGGCTGAGCATTGTCTTTGGGTTGATCAGGTGCGGAGATGATGAGTTCTTCTTCGGGTTGAGCTTCAGAAGGTATGATTTCTCCAGTTCCCATAAGTTTAATTGATTCACTGGATGGAACTTCATCTAGCACATTTGGCAGCTGTTCTCTTTGTGAGCCGTTAATTTCATCGAACCGCACATCCACTGTTTCAACCACTTTGTAATGAAAGAGATTGAAGACTCTGTAGGAGTGCGAATCCTTTCCATATCCAAGCATAAAACCCTCATGTGCTTTTGGTGCAAATTTTGACGTGTGATGTGGATCCTTGATCCAGCACTTGGCACCAAATACTCTGAAGTAGCTGATATTTGGCTTCTTGCCAGTAAGGAGCTCATAGGATGTCTTGTTCAGAAGCTTGTGAAGATAAACATGGTTGATGATATGGCATGCAGTGTCAATGGCTTCAGGCCAGAATTTTCTTGGAGTCTTGTATTCATCAAGCATCGTTCGAGCCATCTCAATAAGTGTTCTGTTCTTGCGTTCGACGACGCCATTCTGCTATGGCGTGTACGGAGCTGAGAATTCATGTGTGATGCCCAAAGTATCAAGATATGTATCAAGGCCAGTGTTCTTGAATTCAGTGCCATTGTCACTTCTGATGTGCTTTATCTTGGCGCCATAGTTGTTCATTGCTCGATTGGCGAAGCATCCGAAGACATCCTGCACTTCAGTCTTGTATAGGATTATATGCACCCAAGTATATCTAGAATAATCATCAACAATGACAAAGCCATAGAGACAAGCAGTAGTAGTAAGAGTTGAGTAATGAGTGGGACCGAAAAGATCCATGTGGAGCAGTTCGAAGGGTCGAGTCGTTGTCATGATTGTCTTCGAGGGATGCTTGGCCCTTGTCATCTTTCCTGCTTCACAGGCACCGCATAAGTGATCCTTCTTGAACTTGACGCCCTCGATGCCTATGACATGCGTCCTCCTTGCAAGGGTGTGGAGGTTCCTCATGCCAGCATGCCCTAGCCTTCGATGCCAGAGCCAGCATTCAGAAGCTTTTGCTAGAATACATACTGCAAGTTGTGGTCCTGCTGAGAAATCTACCACATACAAATCATCTTTTCGATACCCTTCAAACACTAGAGACTTGTCAGATTCCATTAGTACAAGGCAACGATATTTTCCGAACATCACAATCATGTTTAATTCGCAAAGCATTGAGACAGACATTAAGTTGAAACCAAGGGATTCAACAAGCATGACTTTATCCATGTGTTGATCTTTTGAGATTGCAACTCTACCTAGACCCAGTACCTTGCTTTTACTAGTGTCAGCAAATGTGATGTGACTTTTGTCGGATGGACATAAGGTTGAGTCCATAAGAAGGCTTCTCTTGCCAGTCATGTGATTGGTACACCCACTATCAATAATCCATTCTGAAGCTGCTGGTGTCGTACCCTACAGTGCAGTTAGGGGAATAGGCTTCATGAAGAGAATTGTGAAGCAAAAACATTTGACGAACTAGTGGGTTATGAAAGCTTAGATCGAGATTTGGACTGATAGGGCGAGTAGCAAGCGATTCAGGAACAAAGTACATAATAAGACCATTTGGGCATTTGATCTTGCACCCTACAAGATGTTTAAGGTCCCCAGCAATAGTGTCAGACGATTTTGGTTTTTGGCTAGAGACCTTTCCCTGCAGAAGAGAGTTAAGCTTTCTTAGCCACCCACATATTCAGGGGTGGCTTCGAAGCAATGAGTCTAAGTGTAGCATCTGAGATCTTTGGCTTTGGAGCCCTAGCAAAAAGTCTTGCAGGTGGACAGTAGTACTCATAAGAATAAGCAGAATAGTTCTTGGTCTTATGAACATGGCGGTTTAAAGGACCGCGCTCATATTCATAGGCCTGAGTATGGCTTCCCTGCAAAACATTTGCGTTAGTGCGACTCCGGTGAGTCCTCTGTCTGTATGAAGCCTTTGGACCATATGAAGCCTGTGGTCTGGGGTTTGTCTTCTTCACCTGTGGTGTCATGATGACATTCACAGGAAGATTCTCCAAACACCTTTTCGGCACCCAGATCTTCTTCATAGACGGTCCATTCCTGCAGTTAGTACCAATATACCTGGCAAACACTTCACCATTCTGATTCTTAAACAGTTTGTAGTTTGCATCAAAGGATTCATCAATAACAATCGGATTAGCACAAGTGAAGCCAGATAGGGTGGATGCATCCACTGAAGGTTCCTTTGCAGCAACCCATGTGGTTTTGGGGTACTGCTCAGGTTTCCAGTAAGAGCCATCGGCATTCATTTTCCTTTCGAACCCAACACCCTCTTTCCTAGGGTTTCGGTTCAGGATCTGCCTTTTGAGGACATCACATAGTGTCTGATGCCCTTTGAGACTTTTGTACATCCCTGTTTCAAGCAGTGTTTTCAACCTAGCATTCTCATCAGCAATGGCAGTGGCATCCTCAGCAGAGGGGTTACTTACCACATCAATAGGTGAAGATATTGCAACAGTAGCAGCAGTAGAACATTCAGCAACAGAAGTAGCGTTATCACGCTCAATGCATTTAAGACATGGTGGTTCAAATCCTTCCTGAGCTGAACTGATGTGTTTGGCGCGAAGTGACTCGTTTGCCTTTTGAAGATCTTCATGAGCCGCTCTCAATTTCTCAAGGTCTTGCTTCCTTTGAATATAATCGTAGGATAGCCTTTCATGAGTTGTTGAGAGCGTTTCATGACGATTTTCAAGTTCCTCATACTTAACGTGAAGATTTTTTATGTCTTCAATTAAGGACTGAGATCGAGTCATTTCAGCGTCTAACAGATTATCGCTTTTGTCTAACAGTTTTTGAATGTGTTCCATAGCTTTCTGTTGTTCAGTTGCAATTTTAGCAAGTGTTTTGTAGCTAGGTTTGGAATCACAATCAGATTCATCGTCACTGGATGTTTGATAGTGAGTAGTGCATGTGTTTACCTTGGCACCACGTGCCATGAAGCAGTAGGAAGGAGCGGAGTAGTCCTTGTCATTTGCATCGGCGTCGGTGATGAAGTCATTGTCTTCAGTGTTGAAGATGGACTTGGCAACGTATGTTGTATCGCAACGCCAGAATCAGACTCCTCCTCAGACTCCACCTCCGCCTCCTCAGAAGCAGACTCCTCCTCAGAATCCATTTCCATGCCAACAAACGCACATGCCTTGCCAGATGAGCTCTTCTTGTGTGATGAAGACTTTGAGGAAGACTTGGAAGAAGACTTTGAGTATTTCTTCTTCTTCTTGTCGTCAGAGTCATACTCCTTGCTCTTCTTCTTCTTCTTGTTCTCATTGTCCCACCGTGGACACTCAGAGATGTAGTGTCCAGGCTTCTTGCACTTGTGACATATTCTCTTCTTGTCGTCATGAGAAGAAGCTTCATCATTCCTTGAGCTTGATCGTGAAGACTTTCTGAACCCTTTATTTTTGGTGAATTTTTGGAACTTCTTCACAAGCATAGCAAGCTCCTTTCCAATGTCTTCAGGATCATCAGAACTGCTGTCAGATTCATCTTCGGATGAGGAGACAACTTTTGCCTTCAAGGCACGAGTTCGCCCATAGCTGGGACCGTAGATGTCTCTTTTCTCAGAAAGCTGAAACTCGTGTGTGTTGAGCCTCTCAAGTATGTCAGACGGATCGAGTGTCTTGAAATCAGGGCGTTCTTGAATCATCAGGGCTAGGGTGTCAAACGAACTGTCAAGTGATCTCAGGAGTGTCCTGACGACTTCATGCTTGGTGATCTCAGTGGCGCCGAGGGCTTGAAGCTCATTTGTGATGTCAGTGAGTCGATCAAACATGAGCTGGACATTCTCATTGTCATTTCTCTTGAAGCGGTTGAAGAGGTTGCGAAGGACACTGATTCTCTGATCTCTCTGGGTGGAGACGCCTTCGTTGACCTTGGAGAGCCAGTCCTAGACTAGCTTGGAAGTCTCCAACGCACTCACACGGCCATACTGTCCTTTGGTCAGATGACCACAGATGATATTCTTGGCAGTAGAGTCTAGTTGAACGAACTTCTTGACATCAGCAGTAGTGACACCTTCTCCAGCCTTGGGAACGCCGATCTTGACGACATACCATAGGTCGACATCAATGGCTTCAAGATGCATGCGCATCTTATTCTTCCAGTAGGGATATTCAGTTCCATCGAAGACGGGGCATGCAGCGGAGACTTTAATTATCCCTGCAGTCGACATAGCTAAAACTCCAGGTGGTTAAACCGAATCACACAGAACAAGGGAGTACCTTGCTCTGATACCAATTGAAAGTGCTAGTGATCGACTAGAGGGGGGTTGAATAGGTGATTTTTATGGAAGTCTTCTAAACAGGGAAGTCTTGAAGACAAACGATAGAAGTAAACCTATTACCACGCAGCGGAAGGTAGACTACACTAGGCAAACCTTAGTCAGGTAATCAACGAAGTGAAAGCACGATGACTAATAGCAGCTAGGCAGTAGGGATCAGGTAGGAAGATATTGTGAAGCCAATCAGAACAAGCAGTCACTCAGTGAAGACAAAAGATAATGCAATCACGCAATGACTTCACAAGGACCAACAGTAAGTAAAGGGAAGGGAAGGATGAAACCAGTGACTCGTTGAAGATAATGATTTGTTGGACCAGTTCCAGTTGCTGTGACAACTGTACGTCTGGTTAGGGCGGCTAGGTATTTAAACCTGAGGACACACAGTCCCGGACACCCAGTCCTGAACACGCAGCTCAGAACCCTTAGTCCTCACCGTATTCCCGTTGAGCTAAGGTCACGCAGACCTCGCCCAATCACTCTGGTAAGTCTTCAAGGTAGACTCCCAAACCTTCACAGACTTCGTTCACCGGCGATCCACAATGACTCTTGGATGCTCAAAACGCGATGCCTAACCGGCTGGAGGATTCACAGTCCTCAAGTGTAATAAGTCTTCAGATCACACAGACAAGAAAACTAAAGTGATGCCTAACACTCTTTGGCTCTGGGTGGTTAGGGATTTATCCTCTCAAGGAATTCTCTCTCAAAGGCTTCGAGGTGGGTTGCTCTCAAACGACAAAAGCCGTACTTTAACTCTGAGCAGCCAACCGTTTATGGTTGTAGGGGGTGGGCTATTTATAGCCACTAGGCAACCCGACCTAATTTGTCCGAAATGACCCTGGGTCACTAAGGAACTGACACGTGTTCCAACGGTCAGATTTCAAACACACACGGCAACTTTACTTGGGCTACAAGCAAAGCTGACTTGTCCAACTCTGAACAAGATTCGCTCTGATAGTCTTCACTCGAAGACATAGGATTTTGGTTAAGCATCACCTCATTCATTCTGATTGGTTTTCTTGGACCCCACTTAATAGTACGGTGGTTCCTATGACTCAACAAAGAAGAAAAAGAACTACGAAAGATCTAAGTCTTCGCGCTCCATAGTCTTCATGCGATGTCTTCTCTTGTCATAGTCTTCAATGTGAATGTCTTCACATACCACCTTTGAATTCAATGTCTTCATACATTTTTAGGGGTCATCTCTGGTAGGAAAACCGAATCAATGAGGGACTTCTACCTGTGTTATCCTGCAATTCTCACAAACACATTAGTCCCTCAACTAGGTTTGTTGTCAATACTCCAAAACCAACTAGGGGTGGCACTAGATGCACTTACAAAGTGCTTGATAGTCGGGACCCACCTGGTCGAAGCGTACGTAGTGTTGTCATTCTGGTCGCGAACGTGTACGTACATATATACTGGTGGATGTAGAGGCGAGCACGTGTCGTAATAGAGGTGCGTGCGTTTCGTAGTAGGTGCGTATGTTTCGTAGTAGAGGCGCGCACGTAGCATGTACACGTACGTACAGCGGCCAGGGTGCAAGAAAGAAAATACGGCCATGTATGTGTACATACGGGCGGGGTCTCGAACGCCTACTCGCGCATACATACGGCCAGGGCTCGTGTACATGGCTGGGTGGGAACGGAGAAACAGCGTCGTCGTCGTGTTCATGGGGAGGCAACAGAATGCATCGTGTTCATGGGGAGGCAACGGAATGCTCGTGTTCATGGGGAGGCAACAGAATGCATCGTGTTCATCGGGAGGCAACGGAACACGTGGGAGCCAACCGGCTGGGTCGGAACGGAATGAGTGGTCGTGTTCATCGGGAGGGCTTGGACCGAATAGGCAATGGAAACGAGGCCTGTCGTACCGCAAAACGGAGGAAACGGACCTCCTACATTTGGAACAGGGTCCTGTTGATCGAGAGGGGTGTGGCTTACCGCAAAACGGAGGAAACGGACCTCCTACGGTCGAAACGGGGGTCCTGTTGATCGGGAGGGGTGTGGTGTACCGCAAAACGGATGAAACGGACCTCCTACGGTCGAAAGGGGGTCCTGTTGGTCGGGAGGGGTGTGGCGTACCACAAAACAGACGAAACGGACCTCCTACGGTCGAAACGGGGGTCCTGTTCATCGGGAGGGGTGTGGCGTACCGCAAAACGGGACTCCACGGGATACTGTTCATCTCCACCGTTGACCTCCTCCAGCCTCCACGGGCTACCGTCGACCTCCTTCAGCCTCCACGGGCTCCTGTTCATCCAGCCTCCACCGCGCGCTTCTCCACCGGCTATTGTTCAACCACCCCTCCACCATCTACTGTTCATCCAGCCCTCCACACCACGCGGTCCTGTTCAACCACCCCTCCACGGGCACCCCTCCACCGTCTACTGTTCATCCAACCCTCCACACCACGGGGTCCTGTTCATCCAGAGGCAACGCCACCGCTCACTGTTCATCCACCCCCTCCCCCCCGCAACGCTCACTGTTCATCCAATCGATTAGCTTCAGTTAGCAGCAGTAGCGAAGGAATCGCTCCATCGGGTTCAGTTAACAGCCATCGATCGCTCGGGTTCAGTAACACGTAGCCTGCAGTGCAATCGCTCGGGTTCAGTTAGAGCCCAACGCCTCGCTCGGGTTCAATTAGAGCCAACGCCTCTCTCTCACACACACACGCATATGTGTATGAGAGAAACGCGCATCACTCGGCCCCCGACCTCCCACCGTAACCGGGAACTCCCCGAAATTTTCCTCCCCCTCGCTTCTACCACGGTTTTTTCCGTCATGGACGACCCAAAGAATGTAATGCAGCTGCGTCTCTGGCCCGCCCAAGACGAAAAGCCCATTTTCTGTCATGAGTTTTTGTCATAGAAGTAGGAGCCCACTACATCTATGATGATACCGGGTTTTGTCACAATTATCGTCATAGAAGTGTCATATGTATGACAGAAAAAAATTTCGTTCGGCCCAAAATGTCACGGATGTGTCTTTTTTTGTAGTGGAACAAGTTATCAAGCACCGAGTGGCATCCCTTGAGTTCCAAGACTGTGTCCTCATTTGGTGGGAACAAGTTATCGAGCGCTGAGAGGCAAGAGGTGAACCACCCATCACTACTTGGGCACAAATGAAGGATGTCACGAGAGCATGCTTTGTGCCTACCTACTACAACCGCAACCTCTTCAAGAAACTCCAACTACTCAAGCAAGGAACCAAGAGCGTTGAAGAGTACTACAAGGAGATGGAGATTGCCATGATAAGAGCCAACATCACGGAAGATGATGAGCAAACAATGGCATGTTTCTTGAATGGACTCAACCATCCTATCAAGAAGATCGCCGACTTCCAACCATACTCGAACCTCATCGAGCTAGTACATCAAGCTACCAAAGCGGAACGTCAAGTGCAAGATGATTACAAGCATGCCAAGTTCTCATCCAAGTCATACAGCTTCTCCAACACCCAAGCTTCAATGACTCCAACACCATCTACCAAGCCTTCTACAAGCAACATCGACAAGTCGAGTTCCAAGAAAGCTTCGTCAACTCGAAGTCATCCTCCTACTACAAGCAACTTCAAGCCAGGAGCTTCATCATCATCCACTCCAACCGATGAGACCGTCAAGATGAGTTCCTTCAAATGCTTCACATGTGGAGGCCGAGGCCACAAGTCCTAGAAGTGCACCAACAAGTGGACCATGATCCTCAATGACGATGGAACCTATGACTCGTTGAGTGAAGGAGCAATGGACGCTCTTGTGCAAGTCGCCATGCATCAGCAAGTGAACGATGAAGAGGAACAAGTCTTTTGCGATGAAGATTCAAGTCCCTCTCTTGTTGTCTCCAAGGTCTTGACTCTCCAACATCACCAAGAAGAAGACCAAAGATGCCACATATTCCACACCAAGGCCGACATCAATGGAAGATCCGTCAAGGTCATCATCGATGGAGGGAGTTGTCATAATCTCGCAAGTGAAGAACTTTGCTCCAAGCTCCAATTGCCCAAGACGAATCACCCACATCCATACAAAGTGCAATGGCTTAGCGACTCCGACACTATCCAAGTCGAGCATCGAGTACAAGTCTCCTTCAAAATTGGCGCCTACGAAGACACCTTAGAGTGCGACGTCGTTCCAATGACCGTTTGCCACCTTCTCCTTGGACGCCCATGGAAATTTGATAGAGGAGTCATCCACAACGGCTGAACGAACCACTACATCTTCAAGATGAAGGGCAAGGAGTATGTCCTTCGTCCCATGTCTCCAAGCCAAGTTGTCACCGACAAGCAAGCCACCCATCGTGGAGATAATAGTGAGAGAGAGAGCCACCAAAAAGAGAGTGAGCGCCACAAGCCCAAATCGAGCACCTCCACGATGAGCGAAAAGAAGAACTTAGTCCTATTTGCCACCAAAAGTGAGATAAGAGGAGTGTGTGAGAACCCATCTAGTGTCCTACACCACGTCCTTTTGTGCAAGGACAATGAACCACAAACTAACACCTCACACACTCTTCCTCTAGTGTTGTCTTCTCTTTTGCAGGAATTTCACGATGTTTTCCCCGACGAGCTACCTTCGAGACTACCTCCACTATGAGGCATCGAGCACCGCATCGACCTCATCCCCGAAGCACCTCTTCCGAACAAAGCCCCCTACCGCGTCAACCTCGAAGAATCCAAAGAAATACAAAGGCAAGTAAAGCATCTCATAGACCATGGACATGTGCGTGAAAGTTTGAGCCTTTGTGCCGTCCCGGTCATTCTTGTGCCAAAATGAGATGGTAGCTTTAGCATGTGCTCCGATTGTATACCTATCAATGCTATCACCGTTCATTATAGGTATCCCACCCACGCCTTGGTGATATGCTTGATGAACTTAGTGGTGCCACTATCTTTTCAAAAATTGATCTTAAGAGTGGTTACTATCAAATCCGCATACAAGAGGGTGATGAATGGAAAACTGCTTTCAAAACCAAGTTTGGGTTATATGAGTGGTTGGTCATGCCTATGGGTCTATCGGAAGCATCGGGTACTTTTATGCGTCTTATGAATCATGTCTTTTGCCCTTACATTGGTGTGTTTGTTGTGGTCTACTTCGATGATATCCTTGTTTTTAGCAAGTCTCTCAAAGAGCATGTGACCCATGTCTGAACCGTTTTGCAAACTCTTTGAAAAGAGCATCTCTATGCTAATACGGAGAAATGCCTTTTTGGCATTGACAAGCTTGTTTTCTTGGGTTTTGTTGTTTCCTCTAAGGGTGTTCATGTTGATGAGTCCAAGATCAATGCTATCAAGACTTGGCCAAAACCAACCAACTTGCTTTAAGTGCGTAGTTTTCTTGGCCTTGCGGGTTTCTATCGTCGCTTTGTGAAAGATTTTAGCACCATTGCTTCGCCTTTGCATGCTTTGAGAAATAAGAATGCGCCTTTTTTGGGGGGGGCCATCCCAAGATACCGCTTTCAATGAGCTTAAGAATTTTCTCACTCATGCTCCCGTGCTTGCATTACCCAACTTTGAAAAACCCTTTGAGATTCATTGCGATGATAGTGGTAATGGCATAGGAGGTGCGTTAACGCAAGAGAAGCGCCCCATAGCTTACTTTAGTGAGAAACTCTCCTGCGCGCAACTCAATTACCCCATATATGACAAAGAGATATATGCTTTAGTCCGCGTTTTGCATGAATGGGAACACTATCTTCGCCCTCATGAGTTTATCATTCATACCGATCATGAAACGCTAAAGTATCTTATGGGACAAACCAAGTTGAACAAGCGTCATGCTAAATGGAGTGAATTTACTGAATCTTTTCCTTATGTCATCAAGTACATTAAAGGTAAGGAAAACATTGTGGCGGATGCCCTTTCCTGCATATGCATGCTTGTTACTCAACTTGAATTGGATGTCATTGGCTTTGAGCATATAAAAGACTTGTATGAGAATGATTCTACTTTTGCTACTCCTTATGCCAAGTGTTCGACACACACCTCTTGGGAACACTATTACATCAAAGATGGATATCTTATGAGAGCTAACAAGCTTTGCCTCCCCGAGTCTTCTCTTCGCTTGTTGCTTTTGCAGGAATCTCATGGAGGAGGCTTAATGGGACATTTTGGACGAGACAA
This sequence comes from Triticum urartu, assembly GCF_003073215.2. Lineage (NCBI taxonomy): Eukaryota > Viridiplantae > Streptophyta > Magnoliopsida > Poales > Poaceae > Triticum > Triticum urartu. The sequence continues at coordinate 164,551,591 of NC_053024.1, read as the reverse complement.
GACTTTTGCCACGCTCTCGAAGAACTACTTTTGGCCCAAGATGTTTCGCGACGTCAACCGCTTCACCAACCGATGCTCTACATGTCGCAAAGCTAAGTCCAAATCTCAACCCCATGGCCTTTACATGCCTCTCCCAATTCCTTATCAACCATGGGAAGACATTAGCATGGACTTTGTACTTGGATTACCTAGGACTAAAAACGGAAATGATTCAGTATTTGTCGTTGTGGACCGTTTCTCCAAGATGGCACATTTCATTCCTTGCAACAAAATAGACGATGCTTCACATATTGCAAACCTCTTTTGTAGGGACATATTGCGTCTACACGGAGTGCGAAAGACGATCGTCTCGGACCGCGATATCAAGTTCCTAAAGTACTTTTGGAAGACCCTATGCGCCAAGCTTGGAATCAAGCTACTCTTCTCCACGGCTTACCATCCTCAAACCGACGGCCAAACGGAGGGTGACCAACTGCACACTCTCCGCTCTACTTCGAGTACTCATCAAGAAGAGCATCAAGGAGTGGGAGGAGTGTCTACCTATTGCCGAGTTCGCCTACAATCGAGCAAAACACTCAACAACTCGCAAGTCCCCCTTCGAGGTCGTCTACGGATTCAACCCATTATCACCATTGGACATTCTTCCTCTACCACTACAAGAGCGCATCAATTTGGACACAAGTGCACGTGTGAACCATCTCAAGAAGGTGGATGAAGATACAAGGCAAACCATCGAGCGACAAGTACAACGACTTGCGACCAAGCGCAACATCAACAAGCACCCCATGGTATTCAACATTGGAGATCTTGTGTGGCTACACCTACGCAAGGACCATTTCCCCAACGAATGCAAGTCCAAACTTCGACCACGCGCGGATGGACCCTTCAAGGTGCTCGAACGCTACAACAACAACGCCTACAAGATCGACATCCCATGCGACAAGTACTCCGTGAGCGACATCTTCAACATCAAAGATCTCTCTCCCTACCATGGTGATGAGGATTTCGATCCGAGGACGAATCTTCCCCAAGGGAGGGGAGATGATGCGGAGCATCCCACGATCATCCCAATGGACGCACCTCCACCTCCAATGACACCACTTGGACCAATGACAAGAGCCCGAGCCAAGGCTATCGAAGATAAGGTGAAGTCACTCGTCTCCCAACTTCCACTTTCGATGCATGAGACATGGATACTACCTAAGTCCGAGGTGTTGTGCATGATTAGGTATCAAAAGGATCCTCCCGAAGATGCACGTGAAGATGTACAAGCCCCCAAGTTCACGGATGAAGAAAACCAACGGAAGGAGTCAAGGACACGTCCCAGGCCCCGGACATCCGGCCACGACCCCGGACGTCTGGCCCCTGGAGCTTCACCCACCACAGCCGCTCAGGCGCCAGAGACTATAGGCCCCGGACATCCGGCCTCGCCAGCCCGGACATCCGGCCCTTCCCGAGCCCCCCGATATTCGGCCTCTAGCCCGGAAATCCGGACCCCTCCGAACCCGAGAGCAACAAACCAGCCGCTACAGCCCGGACATCCGGCCTCCTCAACCCAGACATCTGGCCATGCGTGAAAGCCCGGACATCCGGCCCGACGCCCAGACGTCCAGCCTCCCCTGTCTGCGCACAGTGAAGGGCCGAGGCCCATGTACCCCTTCTCCCCTAGACTATATATACTCCTCCTCGTCCTAATTTCTAGGGTTAGCAAAGTATTAGCTCATATTTTGTGTGAGAGCTTTGCTCATCCACTTGGATACCTTCTACTCGGAGATTCGAGCCTCCACCGGAGAAGATCCCCCAAGAGGATTCAAGACCCCTTGAGGGAAGAACTCAAGACCTCCTCGCGGAGAAGACCAGCTACCCTTGTATCGTCCTTAGTTGTCCGTGGATCGTGTATCTTTCCTTATGTACTTGAGGATCTAGCACATGTGTGACTTATTCGTGTTGGTTTAGTGTTTCCTCTCGTGTTTCCCCTTGTGTTTTCCCTCGTATTCCCCCCTCGTGTTCCTCGTGTTCTTTGCGGATCCGCACCTTTCGTGAAAGATCGGGCAATTAGGGTTCTACCCTACATCATAAACCTAACCATAGCATGAAACATATGGATCCAAATCAGCCCCTTACGAAGCAACGCATAAACTAGGGTTTAAGCTTCTGTCACTCTAGAAACCCATCATCTACTTATTACTTCACAATGCCTTCCTCTAGGACCAAACAATGGTGAAGTGTCATGTAGTCGACGTTCACATAACACCACTAGAGGATAGACAACATACATCTCATCAAAATATTGAACGAATACCAAATTCACATGACTACTTATAGCAAGACTTCTCCCATGTCCTCAGGAACAAACATAACTACTCACAAATCATATTCATGTTCATAATCAGAGGGGTATTAATATGCATAAATGATCTAAACATATGATCTTCCACCAAATAAACCAATTAGCATAAACTACAAGGAGTAATCAACACTACTAGGAACCCACAGGTACCAATCTGAGGTTTGGATACAAAGATTGGATACAAGAGATGAACTAGGGTTTGAGATGAGATGGTGCTAGTGAAGATGTTGATGGAGATTGACCCCCTCCCGATGAGAGGAACGATGGTGATGACGTTGGTGATGATTCCCCCCTGGAGGGATGTTTTCCCGGCAGAACAGCTCCGCCGGAGCCCTAGATTGGTTCCGCCAAGGTTCCGTCTCGTGGCGTTGGAGTTTCATCCCGAAAGCTTGCTCTCTATTTTTTATCGGACGAAAGACTTCATATAGCAGAAGATGGGCACCGGAGGCCTTCCAGGAGGCCCACGAGACAGGGGGCGCACCCCCCACCCTCGTGGATGGTGGGTAGCCCCCCTCTGGTTCTTTCTTCGCCCAATATTTTTTATATATTCCAAAACGTGCCTCCATGAAGTTTCAGGACTTTTGGAGTTACACAGAATAGGTCTCTAATATTTGCTCCTCTTCTAGTCGAGAATTCCAGCTACCGGCATTCTCCCTCTTCATGACAAAGAAAAATATGTCCAGATGTTTAGAGATAAAGGTGTCGATAAAATAAAATACGGACATGAGGGCATCATGATCATTCTTATAACAACAACAACACACACACACACACACACTAACACACACACACACACATATATATAGGACAACACTATTCTAATCCTCGGATTAGAATAGTTATTTGGATCACGACGCGCTATATAGGGCAAAGGAGGTCCTCCCGAACTTGCCCACTATGCACCTCCCGAACGGCCCATTAGAAAATCCACGACCTTCTCTCCCTGCCTCGACCAAAACTGAAAACGCGACCGTGACCGGCCTTCCTCCTACCGCCGCGGCCAGCCTCCTACCCGCCGCTGCCACGCCTCGCCTCCACCCACCATCGCGCCCTGCCTCCACCCGCCGCCGCGCCCTGCCTCCCCCTGCCACCGCCAGTCCCTGCCTCCACCTGCACCTTCAACCTCTGCCCCGACTCCCCCGCAACCTTCCACATTCAGCAGGAGCTCCAGTCGCCGCGCCGCCCCCGCCCCAAGAACCGATAGCCGCGCCACCCCCGCCTAGGGATCTTGCCGCCGCACCGCACCCACCCAGGGATCCATGGTGGGCTGCTGGATCTCGTCCCCTCCTCTCCGTGGAGCCCTGCTGGAGGCCCTCCTCCTCGACAGGATGTCATCCAGCTAGGGCCAGTGGGAGCAAGCCGACGTGGCTCTTCGATGCTCCGGTGAGGTACTCCCAATTATCTCTATTGCTCTGGTGAGGACACCCTCCTCTCCCTACAGTAGCCTCAAACTTTCCCTTGTCACAGAAGAAGTTGGGTAATGTGGTGCTGTTGTTGATTATCTAGGTTGTAGTCCAGAAAAGTTTTGGAAAAAAGTTAAAGTGGTTCTACTTCCTGTAATTTAGAGATATTGATGTTGATGATTATGTAAAAAAATTAACAGAAGTTCAAAGTTTGAATGAAAAGGAAAAAATAGCTCCATTTTAAGAAGAAAACTAAAAAAGCCATTGTCACAGGGCCGACCATGAAGGTCTGGTGTTGAGAAGGTCAGGTGCATGATGCATCTCCGGCCATCCCCTTCCCACCTTGGCCTTAGACCAAAAGATGAACTTCTTAGTTGATGATGTTGACCTTCATCATAATTTTTTTGCTCTGCTGTGCGGTGGAAAATTTAATTTTGTTGTTCTATGAGCAGCAACTTGAGACTCCCAAGCTCTGCAGATGTCTCTTAGATGTGGTGTTCTTCTATGTGCAGCTGATGGGAACTCTCTGCTACTAGAACAATGAAATTAACCACGCAGCTAGATCCCAACCTTTTGCTCACCCCATGCGCGTGAGTACATTTGATCGAAGTTTGCCTTGTTGTTTCTCTGAGACATTTAAGTATAATTGTTTAAAAGGTTCAGTTATGACCGCAACTATGGGTTCAGATATACTCAACGACTAGGCTACCACTACCTATAGCAGAACCTTGACTTGTTGCACATGGGCTGCACTTCATGTTCACTTCAAAGATAGGATACCATATGTGCAGTGCCTCATGTGTGTATCAGCTAGCTAATGTTTCTGCAAAAATAGTTTTTGTATATAGCTTGCATGTACAAACATAGATTTAAACCATTTTGGCACTACAAATACATAGTTTTGGTAGTTCTACTTGTACATAGTTCATAAAATTTGTTTGCTTGTCTACTCGTGGCTGTGGTAGATACGATCCTACATGGGAAATTGTGACACACTTTCGCTTGGTGCCGCCACAGGACCAGTGTGCCCTCCCGTCCTCTGCTTTTATGTGTGCGCAGCTATGTGTCTCGCACCATGGCTTGCCCCTGCTGCTGCTGGGAACAGGTAGAAAATTCTGTTAAAGTTTGTTCATGGCTTCAATTCGGGTGTTAGTAGTTCAGTTGAAATTTGTGCATAACTATTGTTTTCGACAGTCAAATTTGTGCTTGGCTTCGGAGACGTTCCATGAAGTCCCACTACATCTATACGTCATGTTCTTCGGAGATGTTCCGTGAAGTTCTACCATTGTTGTGCGACACTGTGGGCTCGTGTGTGCGGGTGCCAGTATGTTGTGCTTGGTTCATGTGTGCCTTGCAAGATGCATGTTTGCCATGCTGGATGCTGGCTAGCTCGCTCTTCATGTGCATCACTGCTGCTCTAACCACACTTGTAAGTAGCTGTTGGTTCTCTCTTCGTGTGTTTATTAAAAAAAGGAAGACGCCAAGTCAATAAAAGAGCATCATGTCCTAGGGCATGCGTGTTGGGTCTGGTGTCTCGTGTGTGTGCGCGCTCACCTTGTGGGAGCTTGTGTTTTGTGCTCCTGTTCCGGTTTGCACGAGGAAGTTTAGCCTTGTCCTTTGAAAAGGTTCAATGTGTATGTATGGGAATGCACGTGGGGCACTGTGTTTGCATGAAGGTCACTGAGCACCAGTATGTATATACGTTAACAGTTGGTGTCTAGTGGTTGTTAATTACCACTTTGGCCTGAACATTGCTTCTATGTGTTGTTCTTGACAGAGATCAACATGCTTCTCTGTAAAATATAAATTAGAAATCCTAGTATATGTGTTCTCTTGAAAAAATATATGGATACACACAAAAAATAGTGGACGAGAAATACATAGTTTGTGCCGCACAAAGTTCAAAATGTTTGCTTTCGAAAAAAATATACATCTTTGGGGTGCGAATATAAAGAAGCATTTCAAATATAAATTTCTCCATTACTAAAGATTAAATCGAGAAGTTCATATTAAAAAATAGAGAGGTTTGATGTTATACCAAGGAAGAAATCAAAGTGTAACAAAGAAAAATTGTTAACTCTTGAAGTTCAAATTTAATAAATCGGAGAGTTCAAAGAAAATGTTATGGGTGTTCAAAAAAATTCTCCCATGGATTTTCCCATTATTGAAAAGCGATGACAAAAAAATTAAAATTATATCACAGATAAACTCAAAAAATGTAACAAAAAACATACTTTACACGTTAGAAAAAAATCAAAGGTCATATTAAAATAACAGAGCACTTGAAAAACTCTATAAAATACATATTACCCCTTTTTTCCGTTACAAATGAATAACACCAAGAAGTCCAAAATGTAAAAACCAAGAAGTTCACTTTTTAAAAATAGAATAGTTCAATGTATATGAAGAACCCAGGATTTCCTCGTTACTAAATGATAATCCAACAAATTGAAAAAACTCAGATATTTTCACGTAACCGAGAGAAGTTCAGATTGATAACTACCAGAACTTCACGTACTACACGGTGTGCATTTTGTATTAAAAATAATGAAAAAGCAAAGGCAAAAAACTTTTTGCTAGAAGTTCAAGTGCTCTGTCCGGAGAAGTTCAAAAATTCTTGCGAGAGAGGTTCACCTTGTATTTCCATGTTCGATTTTTTCCATATAAAAATTGAATACAATTCTTTACTCAAAAATATAAAAAGGTGAAGTTCCAATTGAAATAACAGAGAAGTTCAGAGTTTATTAAAACCTAGGATTTACCTGTTCAAAAAATAAAAAAACACAACGCCATTTTTGCACTTTTAAAAACAACTCATAACCGAAAAATAGTTGCTAGAAGTTCAAGTGCTCGGCAAGGAAAAGTTCAAAAAATTACTGTGAGAGAGGATCACCGTGTATTTAGATGTCCAAAAATACATAAAAAATATGTTGTTTTTTGTGTTTTAAAATAATTCTCTCAAACCAAAGAGAAGTTCAAAGTGATAACAACCGGTAGTTCACGTACTACATGGTGTGTATTTCATATAAAAAACAATAAAGTGAAACGAAGTGAAGTTCAAACAAAGATGCCCCAGAAGTTCAACTACTTCACGCAGTGCAAAAAACAACACGTCAAAAACAGAGTGAGGTTCAAAGAGACATGTCCGAGAAGTTCAACTACTTCACACAGTGCGTTTCCATTCGCAACGAAGGCAGAAATCATGATCTCGTCATTTCTCTAATTTACTTCAAAACGACAGGAATATCATTTGTGTAAGTTTCAAGTCCTCGGTCGGAGAAAGTTAAAAAATATATTGTGAGAGAGGTTTGTACAAAAAGAATATCATTTGTGTAACACTGACGAAAATTGATGAGAAAATTACAAATGAAAATACGTCACGGAAGTTCAATGTGAAAACAGCAGGAAGTTCAACTACTACACTGAATGAATTTCAGATGAAAAACTTTTAAAACCATCGTGAGTATGAGAAAATAATCAACAAGGGAAAGTTGCGTGTTTACAGCAGCTTTCCATCGGTATATCACTCGTTGAATTCCGGGGAGTGGATGGAGAACTACGAGTAGTGGATGGAGTTCTGCGAGCAAAAAAAAGCACGTCGAAAACAGACTGAAGTTCAGGTAGAAATGCTGAGAAGTTCAGGTTCTTCACGCGGTGCATTTTCGAAGAATCTGTTTCGCGATAGAGACAGAACGAATGATCCCTCCGTTTTTGAAATTACTTGAAAATGGCTAAGAATCAGAGAAAACCATCAACATGAAAAAGTTTTTAATTTTCCGTAGCTTTTCAACGGTATATTATTTTCCCAATTCCGATAAAGTTTGTAGAAAATATGGCAAAAATACGTTTGTTGCCATTTTTGAAACCGACTTAAAACCGTAAAGAATTGGGAGAAACAATACATACCAAAAAGTTTCGCATTTGTTCAAGCTTTCCAACGCCATATCATTTGCTGCATTCGGACGCACGGTTAAAAATTAGCTCGAAAAGACGAACTCGGTAGGACTTGGACCATTTTCTAAATTACTATTAAACCATTCAAAATTAGAAAAAACTTTCAAGATGAAAAAGTAGCGCGTTTTCATAAGCTTTCCAACGCCATATCATATGCCTCCATTGGATTAGCCGTTTAGAAATGACATCAAAAAAATGAACTGAGCTTTTCAGTTTACGAAATTTTACGTTTTTTCAAATTACTCTTTAACCATAGGGAATTAGAGAAAACTTTCAACACATGGAAGGAGCGGTTTTGCAGAAGCTTTCTAATGCCATATTATATGCCTCATTCCGATAAACAGTTTAGAAATGCGATCAAAAATACGATTCACGTTTTTTGTGCGAAGAAAAAACGGTTTTCAAGACTGCTCTTAAACCGCTTATATTTTGCCAAAAATTTAAGTTGGGTCATGATATTGGTGTCCATAGCTTTCCAACGGTATATCGCAAGCCCCATTTGGGCAATGTTGGCGGAAGTTCAACCTAGTTCACAGGGAAGTTCAACTTACTACTAGCGGGGCAGGTCAGGTTGTGATCAGAATATTATTCTGATCCCGTGATTTCTTATGCTAAAGTAACAATCTATTCACAATGTCAAGTATGAATCAGAAACTTCATTGAAAACTAACAAACTATAATCTCCGTCATTGAAGTAATTGCAATTTTTCATAACATCAGAAAGAGTCACATAAGAGCTTTTCAGCAAGTCCACATACTTAACTATCATTTAGTCTTTCACAATTGCTAACACTCACGCAATACTTATGGGTATGAAGTTTTAATCGGACATAGAGAAAGATAGGGGCTTATAGTGTTGCCTCCCAACCTTTTACCTCAAGGGTAATGTCAACAATAATAGTTCATGATAACTTACATCCAATTGGATATATATATCAGGATCTTTCCAACACAATGTGCTTGCCAAAGAATAAAATGTAAAAGGGAAAGGTGAAGATCACCATGACTCTTGTATAAGGTATAAGACAAAAGTAAAAGATAGGCCCTTCGTAGAGGGAAGCAGAGGTTGTCATGTGCTTTTATGGTTGAGTGCACAAAATCTTAATGCGAAAGAACGTCACTTTATATTGCCACTTGTGATATGGACCTTTATTATGCATTCTGTCGCTTTTATTTCTTCCACATCACAAGATCGTATAAAGCTTATTTTCTCCACACTAATAAATCATACATATTTAGAGAGCAATTTTTATTGCTTGCAACAATGACAACTTACTTGAAGGATCTTACTCAATCCATAGGTACATATGGTGGACTCTCATGGCAAAATTGGGTTTAAGGATATTTGGAAGCACAAGTAGTATCTCTACTTGGTGCAAAGAGTTTGGCTAGCATGAGAGGGAAAGGCAAGCTCAACATGTTGATCATCCATGACAATATACTTTATTTCGGATATAAGAAAACATAACCCATTATGTTGTCTTCCTTGTCCAACATCAACTTTTTAGCATGCCATATTTTAATGAGTGCTCACAATCATAAAAGATGTCCAAGATAGTATATTTATATGTGAAAACCTCTCTTGCTTCATTACTTCCTATTAATTGCAACGATGACCAAAACTATGTTTGTCCACTCTCAACAACTTTTATTCATCATACTCTTTATATGTGAAGTCATTACGCTCCATAAGATCAATATGATCTCTTTATTTCTTTTTATTCTTACTTTTATTCCCTCAAGATCATAGCAAGATAACCAAGCCCTTGACTCAAAACTAATCTTTATTATATATGGCTCGATTACATAGAACGATCATAAAGAAAAACTCAAAACTAAATCATACTATTACTTTATTCTACTAGATCAAGATATTACCAAAAGGATCGAACTAAGAAAAAGGTAAAGATAGAAGTGTGTTGGTGATACGATACCGGGGCACTCCCCCAAGCTTGGCAGTTGCCAAGGGTAGTGCCCATACCTGATACTCAGTTCTCCTTTGCTCGTGAACAAGATGGTGGTGATGATGGCTAGTCGCACATTGAGCATAGGAGATCCTCCAATTTGCGGATAATGCCCTTGAGTGCGGTGATATGCTCCTTCAACAAAAAAATTCATGCATGCGATACTTATTTTGTATGCGAGCTAACTCAATCATCTTGAAAGCTTCAATCTCCGCTGGGGTAAGAAGATTTTAATGAGGTTGGAGGATGTCTTCGTCTTCTGTTGCCGAAGCTTGATCCTCCATGGCCTTCTTGATCCCATCATCCTTGTTGATCTCCCCGGGTTGTTCTCTCTTCAGCTCAGTCTTCATTAACCAAGCATCGTTGCCCTCATTGTTGGAGGAGGGGGGCGACATAATGCCTGGCCTTGACAACTCTGGCAGAAAACAGCTCAAAACAAAAACAGAGGATATTTGCATGGTACGGTGGTCAAAACCTTCGGGAGATTATATAATGAATTTTTACCGACCAAAAGAAGTATCATGCAAGAAAATGGAGTCCGGAGGGCACACGAGGTGCCCACGAGGCAGGGGCGTGCCCAAGGGGTGGGGCGCGCCCTCCACCCTCGTGGATGCCTCGTTCCCTTCCCGAACTGCTTCTTATTTTCCTATTTTCTTAAATATTCCAAAACAGAGAAAAAAATGCTATTAGAACTGTTTTGGAGTCGGTTTACTTACCGTACCACATACCTATTCCTTTTCGGAGTCTGAAATGTTCTGGAAAGTGTCCCTTATGTTTTCCTCCGGGGTTACGGTTTCAATAACATTGGTTTCAGCATTTATGGGAGTACTTGAGATATAATGTTTGATTCTTTGACCGTTCACCACCTTTGGATTTGTGCCTTCACCACCGGAACGATAGACCTCCTCGATAACGTAAGGACCTTCCCATTTAGAGAGAAGTTTTCCTGCAAAAAACCTTAAACGAGAGTTGTATAACAAAACATAATCACCTACATTAAACTCACACTTTTGTATCCTTTTGTCATGCCATCTTTTAACTTTTTCTTTAAACAGTTTGGCATTCTCATAGGCCTGGGTTCTCCATTCCTCAAGTGAGCTAATGTCAAATAGTCTCTTCTCACCAGCAAGTTTGAAATCATAATTGAGCTCTTTAATGGCCCAATATGCCTTATGTTCTAGTTCAAGAGGTAAGTGACATGCTTTACCATAAACCATTTTATACGGTGACATACCCATAGGATTTTTGTATGCAGTTCTATAGGCCCATAATGTATCATCAAGTTTCTTGGACCAATTCTTTCTAGATCTATTAACAGTCTTTTGCAAGATTAATTTAAGCTCTCTATTACTCAATTCTACTTGAACACTAGACTGTGGGTGATGTGGAGATGCAATTCTATGATTAACATCATACTTAGCAAGCATTTTACGAAAAGTGCCATGAATGAAATGTGAACCACCATCAGTCAATAAATATCTAGGGACTCCAAAACTCGGAAAAATAACTTCTTTAAGCATCTTAATAGAGGTGTTATGATCAGCCCTACTAGTTGGAATAGCTTCTACCCACTTAGTAACGTAATCAACAGGAACTAAAATATGTGTATACCCATTAGAGGAAGGAAACGTCCCCATATAATCAAAGCCCCGAACATCAAATGGTTCAATAACAAGTGAATAATTCATAGCCATTTCTTGACGTCTACTAATATTACCAATTCTTTGACATTCATCACAAGACAAGATAAACTTATGGGCATCCTTGAAGAGAGTTGGCCAATAAAAACCAGATTGCAATACCTTATGTGCAGTTCTATCTCCAGCATGGTGTCCTCCATAAGCCTCGGAGTGACACTTGCGTAGGATCTGTTCCTGTTCATGCTCAGGTACACAACGTCTAATAACACCATCTACTCCTTTATAAAGGTGTGAGTCATCCCAGACGTAATGTCTTAAATCATAGAGAAACTTTTTGTTTTGCTGGTATGTGAAACTAGGTGGTATAAATTTAGCAACAATGTAATTAGCATAATCAGCATACCATGGAGCAGTACGAGAAGCATTTATGACAGCTAATTGTTCATCAGGAAAACTATCATCAATAGGTAGCGGGTCATCAAGAACATTCTCTAACCTAGACAAGTTGTCTGCAACGGGGTTCTCAGCCCCCTTTCTATCTATAATATGCAAATCAAATTCTTGTAGTAGGAGAACCCATATAATAAGTCTAGGTTTAGCATCTTTCTTTTCCATAAGATATTTAATAGCAACATGATAAGTGTGAACAGTTACTTTGGAATCAACAATATAAGGTCTAAACTTATCACAAGCAAATACAACTGCTAAAATTCCTTTTCAGTAGTAGCATAATTTCTCTGGGCATTGTCTAGAGTTTTACTAGCATATTGGATAACATTTAATTTTTTATCAACTCTTTGTCCTAAAACAGCACCTACGGTATAATCACTAGCATCGCACATAATTTCAAAGAGTAAATTCCAATCATGAGGCTGAACAATAGGTGCAGAAATCAAAGTTGTCTTAAGTATTTCAAATGCTTCTCCACAATCATCATCCAAGGAAAAAGGAACATCTTTCTGTATGAGATTAGTGAGAGGCCTGGAATTTTTTTAGAAGTCTTTAATGAACCTCCAATAAAAACCGGCATGACCAAGGAAACTTCTTATACCTTTAATGTCCTTAGGACACGACATCTTCTCAACAACATCAACTTTAGCTTTGTCAACTTCAATACCTCTTTCAGAAATTTTATGCCCCAAGACAATACCTTCATTAACCATAAAGTGGCACTTCTCCCAATTCAAGACAAGATTAGTTTCTTCACATCTCTGCAAAACTCGATCAAGGTTGCTTAAGCAATCATCAAAAGAAGTTCCATATACGGAAAAAATCATTCATGAATACCTCAACAATATTTTCACAGAAGTCAGAGAATATAGTAGTCATACATCTTTGAAAGGTAGCAGGTGCATTACATAAACCAAAAGGCATACGTCTATGAGCAAAGGTACCAAAAGGGCAAGTAAAAGTGGTCTTTTCTTGATCCTCTTTTGACACAGGTATTTGAGAGAAACCAGAATAACCATCTAGAAAGCAAAAATGTGTATGTTTGGATAATCTTTCTAGCATTTTATCAATAAAAGGTAAATGGTAATGATCCTTTTTAGTAGCTTTATTTATTTTGCGGAAACCAATTACCATTCTATAACCTGTAACAATTCTTCGTGGGATCAATTCATCTTTATCATTAGGAACAACAGTAATACCTCCCTTCTTAGGGACACAATGGACATGACTTACCCACTGACTATCAGCAACATGATAAATTATACCTTCCTCCAGAAGCTTTAGTATTTCTTTTCCTACCACTTCTTTCATCTTAGGGTTTTACCATCGTTGGTGATCAACAACCGGTTTAGCGTCTTTCTCCAATTTTATTTTGCGCTGGCATAGAGTGGGACCAATGCCCTTAAGATCATCAAGAGTATATCCAATAGCAGCATGGTGCTTCTTCAGAGTTTTCAATAATCTCTCTTCTTCTTGCTCTGAAAGGTTAGCACTAATAATAATAGGATATATCTTCTTTTCATCAAGATAAGCATATTTAAGAATATCAGGTAATGGTTTAAGCTCAAACATGGGATCGCCCTTGGGTGGAGGAGGATCCCCTAAGATTTCAACGGGAAATTTCAAAATAGGTCCCTGTTTAAAGAATACTTCATCTATTTCCCTTCTTTCATTCATAGACATATCATTTTCATGGTCTAGCAAATATTGTTCTAAAGGATCATTAGGAGGCACGGCAATAGAAGCAAGACCAATAATTTCATCTTTACAAGGAAATTCTTTATCATGGGGTTGTCTACGAAATTTAGCAAAGTTAAATTCATGAGACATATCTCCTAAACCAACAGAAACAATATCCTTTTGCAGTCTATCTTAGCATCAACAGTATTCAAGAAGGGTTTATCAAATATAATGGAACAAAAGTCATCTTGTGGGGAACCAAGAACAAAAAAATCAGCAAGATATTTAACTTTCCCACACAAGACTTCAACATCTCTAAGAATCCCAACAGGTGAAATAGTATTTCTATTGGCAAGCTTAATTGTAACATCTATCTCTTCTATCTCAGCAGGTGCAATATCACGCATAATTGCTTTGTATAAGGAATGAGGTATGGCACTTGCACTAGCACCCATATCACATAAGCCATGATAGCAATGATCTCCTATTTTAACAGAAATAACATGCATGCCTACAACAGGTCTATGTTTATTTTTAGTATCGGGTCTAGCAATTCTAGCAGCTTCACCAACGAAGTAAATAACATGCCCATCAATATTATCGGACAAGAGATCTTTAACCATAGCAACACTAGTTCAACTTTATTTTCTCAGGAGGTGTAGGTGTTTTAGCATTAGTCTTACGAACCACAGTTGAAGCTTTAGCATGATCCTTTATTCTAACAGGGAAAGGTGGTTTCTCAATATGAGCGGTAGGAACAATAGGATCAACATTATAAGTGATAATATTTTATTCAACTTTAATAGGTTCAACTACTTTTACTTCAATGGGAGGATTATATTTAAACCACTTCTCCTCAGGGATATCAACAAGAGTAGCAAAGGATTCGCAGAAAGAAGCTACTATCTCAGAGTCAAGTCCATATTTAGTGCTAAATTCACGGAAAACATCGGTATCCATAAAAGATTTAACACAATCAAACTTAGGGGTTATACCTGACTCCTTACCTTCGTCGAGATCCTAATCTTCAGAGTTGCGTTTAATTCTCTCCAATAAATCCCATTTGAATTTAATAGTCTTCATCATAAAAGAACCAGTACAAGAAGTATCGAGCATGGAGCGATTATTGAGAGAAAGCCGAGCATAAAAATTTTGAATAATAATTTCTCTTGAGAGCTCATGATTGGGGAATGAGTATAACATTGACTTAAGCCTCCCCCTAGCTTGAGCGATGCTTTCTCCCCCATGCAAATCGGGATGTAATGTTCCATCACCTGTGAAAGGATTAGCTAGCAGTTTCTCTATCATACTTGAAGGAATTTCAAAGTGAACATTTTAAGTAGGTTCAGTAGGTTGAGGAGCAACTCTTTGCTCTACCGGTCGGGGTGAAGATACCCCGAACAAGCCCCTCAAAGGATTATGTTCCATAGTAACAAGTGACAGTAAATTTCAGCACACTATATAAATTTTTCCTTACCAAATTCCACCTACCAAAGCGCTTCATTCCCCGGCAACGGCGCCAGAAAAGAGTCTTGATGACCCACAAGTGTAGGGGATCTATCGTAGCCTTTTCGATAAGTAAGAGTGTCGAACCCAACGAGGAGCACAAGGAAATGATAAGCAGTTTTCAGCAAGGTATTTTCTGCAAGCACTAAAATTATCGGTAACAGATAGTTTTGTGATAAGGTAATTGGTAGCGGGTAACAAATAGTAAAAGTAAATAAGGTGCAGCAAGATGGCCCAATCCTTTTTGTAGCAAAGGACAAGCCTGGACAAACTGTTATATAAAGGAAAGCGCTCCCGATGACACATGGGAATTATCATCAAGCTAGTTTTCATCATGTTCATATGGTTCGCATTCGGTACTTTGATAATTTGATATGTGGGTGGACCGGTGCTTGGGTACTATCCTTACATGGACAAGCATCCCACTTATGATTAACCCCTATTGCAAGCATCCGCAACTACAACAGAAGTATTAACGTAAAACTAACCATAGCATGAAACATATGGATCCAAATCAGCCCCTTACAAAGCAACGCATAAACTAGGGTTTAAGCTTCTGTCACTCTAGCAACCCATCATCTACTTATTACTTCCCAATGAATCCCTCTAGGCACAAACAATGGTGAAGTGTCATGTTGTCGACATTCACATGACACCACTAGAGGGATGACAACATACATCTCATCAAAATATCGAACGAATACCAAATTCACATGACTACTTATAGCAATACTTCTCCCATGTCCTTAGGAACAAACGTAACTACTCACAAAGCATATTCATGTTCATAATCAGAGGGGTATTAATATGCATAATGGATCTGAACATATGATCTTCCACCAAGTAAACCAACAAGCATCAACTACAAGGAGTAATCAACACTACTAGCAACCCACAGGTACCAATCTGAGGTTTGGATACAAAGATTGGATACAAGAGATGAACTAGGGTTTGAGATGAGATGGTGTTGGTGAAGATGTTGATGGAGACTGACCCCCTCCTGATGAGAGGATCATTGGTGATGACGATGGTGATGATTTCCCCTCCCGGAGGGAAGTTTCCCCGGAAGAACAGCTCCGCCAGAGCCCTAGATTGGTTCCGCCAAGGTTCCGCCTCGTGGCGACGGAGTTTCGTCCCGTGAGCTTGCATATGATTTTTTCCTGGACGAAAGACTCCATATAGCCAAAGATGGGCATCAGAGGGCCAACAGGGGGCCCACGAGGCAGGGGGCGCGCCCAGGGGGTAGGGCACGCCCCCACCCTCATGGACGGTGGGTGGCCCCCCTCTGGTAATTCTTTCGCCCAATATTTTTATATATTCTGAAAATAATTCCCATGGAGTTCCAGGACTTTTCGAGATGTGCAGAATAGGTCTCTAATATTTGCTCCTTTTCCAGCCCAGAATTCCAGCTGCCGACATTCCCCCTCTTCATGTAAACCTTGTAAAATAAGAGAGAATAGGCATAAATATTGTGACACAATGTGTAATAACAACCCATAATGCAATAAATATCGATATAAAAGCATGATGCAAAATGGACATATCAAGAACCAAGCACATCAAGAGACGCTTCAATTCCATCCGCGATCAAGTCAAGGAGGGAGACATAGAGATTTGCAAGATACATACGGATCTGAATGTTGCAGACCCGTTGAATAAGCCTCTCTCACGAGCAAAACATGATCAACACAAAGACTCCATGGGTGTTAGAATCATTACAATGTAATCTAGATTATTGACTCTAGTGCAAGTGGGAGACTGAAGGAAATATGACCTAGAGGCAATAATAAATTTGTTGTTTATATTTCCTTATATCATGATAAATGTTTATTATTCATGCTAGAATTGTATTAACCGGAAACTTAGTACATGTGTGAATACAAAGACAAACAGAGTGTCACTAGTATGCCTCTACTTGACTAGCTCGTTGAATCAATGATGGTTATGTTTCCTGACCATAGACATGAGTTGTCATTTGATTAACCGGATCACATCATTGGAGAATGATGTGATTGACTTGACCCATCCGTTAGCTTAGCATGATGATCGTTTAGTTTTTTGATATTGCTTTCTCCATAACTTATACATGTTCCTATGACTATGAGATCATGCAACTCCCGAATACCGGAGGAACACTTAGTGTGCTATCAAACGTCACAACTTAACTGGGTGACTATAAAGATGCTCTACAGGTGTCCCTGATGGTGTTTGTTGAGTTGGCATAGACCGAGATTAGGATTTGTCACTCCGTGTATCGGAGAGGTATCTCTGGGCCCTCTCGATAATGCACATCACTATAAGCCTTGCAAGCAATGTGACTAATGAGTTAGTTGTGGGATGATGCATTACAGAACGAGTAAAGAGACTTGCTGGTAACGAGATTGAACTAGGTATTGATATACCGACGATCAAATCTTGGGCAAGTAACATACCGATGACAAAGGGACAACATATACAGTTATGTGGTTTGACCGATAAAGATCTTCATAGAATATGTGGGAGCCAATATGAAAATCCAGGTTCCGCTATTGGTTATTGACTGGAGACGTGTCTCGGTCATGTCTACATAGTTCTCGAACCCGTAGGGTTCGCATGCTTAACATTCAGTGATGATCGGTATTATGAGTTTATGTATTTTGATGTATCGAAGATAGTTCGGAGTCCCTGATGTGATCACAGACATGACGAGGAGTCTCGAAATGGTCGAGGCATAAAGATTGATATATTGGATGACTATATTCGGGCACCAGATGAGTTCCTAGGTTCACCGGATAATTATCGGAGTGTTGGGGGGTTGTCGGAATCTCGGGGGAACTAATGGGCCAACATGGGCCTTGTGAGAGAGAGAGAGGAAGGGGCACTAGGGATGGACGCTCCCCCCCTTGAGGAGTCAGATTTGGACAAGGAGGGGGCGTCGCCCCCTCTTTCCTTCCCTCTCTCCCTCTCCTTCCTTACCCCTTCCTCCTCCTAGCTGGACTAGGAAAGGGGGAGTCCTACTCCTCCTAGGAGGAGGACTCCTTCCCTCCTTGGCGCGCCCTAGGGGCCGGCCGGCCTCCCCCTTGCTCCTTTATATACGGGGGCAGGGGGCACCCTAGAACATACAAGTTGATCATTGATCTCTTAGCCGTGTGTGGTGCCCCCTCCACCATAATCCACCTCAGTCATATCGTCATAGTGCTATGGCGAAGCCCTGCATCGGTAGCTTCATCATCACCATCATCACACCGTCGTGCTGACGAAGCTCTCCCTCGACACTCAGCTGGATCGAGAGTACATGGGACGTCACCGAGCCGAATGTGTGCAGATCGCGGAGGTGCCGTACTTTCGGTACTTGGATCGGTCGGATCGTGAAGGCGTACGACTACATCAACCGCGTTGTCATAACGCTTCCGCTTACGGTCTACGAGGGTACATGGACAACACTCTTCCCCTCTTGTTGCTATGCATCACCATGATAGATCTTGCGTGTGTGTATGAATTTTTTTGAAATTACTGCGTTCCCCAACAATTAACTCCCAGCTGAGACAAGCATTTGTGCAACCCAGACATTTTGAGTATATGCTCGCTGATAGAACTATTTTCCTCCATCTTACAACTGTAGAACTTGTCGAAGACTTCATATCTCTCAACACGGGCATGAGCTTGAAAAACCATTTTCAGCTCTTGGAACATCTCATATGCTCCGTGTTGCTCAAAACGCTTTTGGTGCCCTGGTTCTATGCTGTAAAGCATGCCGCACTGCACCACGGAGTAGTCATCACTACGCGACTGCTAGGCATTCATAAAGTCTTGAGTTGCTGGGAAAATGGGTGCGTCACCTAGCGGTGCTTCAAGGACATATGCTTTCTTAGCATCTACGAGGATGATCCTCAAGTTATGGACCCAATCAATGAGTTAGTACCAAAACAATGATACAAAATGACTATAAAATGATTATAAAACATCCAAGGTTGATAATATAATAGTATGGAACAATCCAAAATTATAGATACGTTGGAGACGTATCAACCCTCCACCCTCGTGGACGCCTCGTGTCCTTCCCAGACTACTTCTTATTTCAAATTATCTTAAATGTTCTAAAAATGAGAAAAATTGCTATTAGAACTGGTTTGGAGTCGGTTTACTTACCGTACCACGTACCTATTCCTTTTTAGAGTCTGAAACATTCTGGTAAGTGTCCCTTATGTATTCCTCCGGGGTTACGGTTTCAATAACATTAGTTTCAACATTTATGGGATTATCTGAGATACAATGTTTCATTCTTTGACCATTTACCACCCTCGAATTTGTGCCTTCAAAGTTGTTGATTTTTATGGCACCAGAACGATAGACCTCCTTGATAACGTAAGGACCTTCCCATTTACATAGGAGTTTGCCTGCAAAAAATCTTAAACGAGAGTTGTATAGCAATACATAATCACCTACATTAAACTAACATTTGTGTATCCTTTTATCATGCCATCTTTTAACTTTTTCTTTAAACAGTTTGGCATTCTCATAGGCATGGGTTCTCCATTCATCAAGTGAGCTAATGTCAAAAAGCCTCTTCTCACCGACAAGTTTGAAATCATAATTGAGGTCTTTAATTGCCCAATATGCCTTATTTCTAGTTCGAGAGGTAAGTGACATGCTTTACCATAAACCATTTTATATGGAGACATACCCATAGGATTTTTGTATGCAGTCCTATATGCCCATAATGCATCATCAAGTTTCTTGGACCAATTCTTTCTAGATCTATTAACAGTCTTTGGCAAAATTAATTTAAGCTCTCTATTGCTCAGTTCTACTTGACCACTAGACTATGGATGATAAGGAGATGCAATTCTATGATTAACATCATACTTAGCAAGCATTTTACGAAAAGCACCATGAATGAAATGTGAACCACCATCAGTCATTAAATATGTAGGGACTCCAAACTTCGAAAAAATAACTTCTTTAAGCATCTTAATAGAGGTGTTATGATCAGCACTACTAGTTGGAATAGCTTCTACCCACTTAGTAACGTAATCAACAGCAACTAAAATATGTGTATACCCATTAGAGGAAGGAACGGTCCCATATAATCAAAGACCCAAACATCAAATGGTTCAATAACAAGTGAATAATTCATAGGCATTTCTTGACGTCTACTAATATTACCAATTCTTTGATATTCATCACAAGACAAGACAAACTTACGGGCATCCTTGAAGGGAGTAGGCCAATAAAAACTGGATTGTAATACCTTATGTGCAGTTCTGTCTCCAGCATGGTGTCCTCCATAAGCCTCGGAGTGACACTTGCGTAGGATCTATTCCTGTTCATGCTCAGGTACACAACGTCTAATAACACCATCTACTCCTTCTTTATAAAGATGTGGGTCATCCCCAGAGGTAATGTCTTAAATCATAGAATAACTTTTTCTTTTGCTGGTATGTGAAACTAGGTGGTATAAATTTAGCAACAATGTAATTAGCATAATCTGCATACCATGGAGCAGTACGAGAAGCATTTATGACAACTAATTGTTCATCGGGAAAGCTATCATCAATAGGTAGTGGGTCATCAAGAACATTTTGTAATCACGACAAGTTGTCTGCAACGGGGTTCTTAGCTCCTTTTCTATCAATAATATGCAAATCAAATTCTTGTAGCAAGAGAACCCATCTAATAAGTCTAGGTTTAGCATCTTTCTTTTCCATAAGATATTTAATAGAAACATGATTAGTGTGAACGGTTACTTTAGAATCAACAATGTAAGGTCTGAACTTATCACAAGCAAATACAACTGCTAAGAATTCTTTTTCAGTAGTAGCATAATTTCTTTGAGCACCGTCTAGAGTTTTACTAGCATATTGGATAACATTTAATTTCTTATCAACTCTTTGTCCTAGAACAGCCCCTAAAACATAATCACTAGCATCACACGTAATTTCAAATGGTAAATTCCAATCAGGAGGTTGAACAATAGGTGCTGAGGGAGTCCTGGATTAGGGGGTCTCCGGACAGCCGGACTGTTAGACTATGAAGATACAAGATTGAAGACTTTGTCTCGCGTCCGGATGGGACTCTACTTAGCATGGAAGGCAAGCTAGGCAATACGGATATGGATATCTCCTCCTTTGTAACCGACCTTGTATAACCCTAACCCTCTCCGGTGTCTATATAAACCGAAGGGTTTTAGTCCGTAGAACAACAACCACAACATACAATCATACCATAGGCTAGCTTCTAGGGTTTAGCCTCTCCAATCTCGTGGTAGATCTACTCTTGTACTGCCCATATTATCAATATTAATCAAGCAGGACATAGGGTTTTACCTCCATCAAGAGGGCCCGAACCTAGGTAAAACATCGTGTCCCCTGCCTCCTGTTACCATCCGGCCTAGACGCACAGTTCGGGACCCCCTACCCGAGATCCGCCGGTTTTGACACCAACAGGTGCAGAAACCAAAGCTTTCTTAAGTATTTCAAATGCTTCTACACATTCATCATCATAGACAAAAGGAACATCATTTTGTAAAAGATTAGTCAGAGGCCGAGAAATTTTAGAAAAGTCCTTAATGAACCTCATATAAAAATCGGCATGACCAAGGAAGCTTTTTATATCTTTAATGTCCTTAGGACACGGCATCTTTTCAATAGAATCAACCTTAGCTTTATCAACTTCAATACCTCTTTCAGAAATTTTATGCCCCAAGACAATAGCTTCATTAACCATAAAGTGGCACTTCTCCCAATTCAAGACAAGATTAGTTTCTTCACAGCTCTGCAAAACTCGATCAAGGTTGCTTAAGCAATCATCAAAAGAAGTCCCATAAACAGAGAAATCATCCATGAATACCTCAACAATCTTTTCACAAAAGTCAGAGAATATAGCAGTCATACATCTTTGAAAGGTAGCAGGTGCATTACATAAACCAAAAGGCATACGTCTAGAAGCAAAGGTACCGAAAGGGCAAGTAAAAGTTGTCTTTTCTTGATCCTCTTCTGACACAGGTATTTGAGAGAAACCAGAATAACCATCTAGAAAGCAAAAATTTGTATGTTTGGATAATCTTTCTAGCATTTGATCAATAAAAGGTAACGGGTGATGATCCTTTTTAGTAGCTTTATTTAATTTGCGTAAATCAATTACCATTCTATAACCTGTAACAATTCTTTGTGGGATCAATTCATCTTTATCATTAGGAACAACAGTAATACCTCCCTTCTTAGAAAAACAATGGACAGGACTTACCCACTAACTATCAGCAACGGGATAAATTATACCTGCCTCCAGAAGCTTTAGTATTTCTTTTCTTACCACTTCTTTCATCTTACGATTTAACCTTCGTTGGTGATCAACAACTGGTTTAGCGTCTCTCTCCAATTTTATTTTGTGCTGGCATAGAGTGGGACTAATGCCCTTAAGATCATCAAGAGTATATCCAATAGCAATACGGTGCTTCTTCAGAGTTTTTAATAATTTCTTTTCTTCATGCTCTGAAAAGTTAGCACTAATAATAACAGGACATATCTCCTTCTCATCAATATAAGCATATTTAAGAGTATTTGGTAAAGGGTTAAGCTCAAACACAGGATCACCCTTAGGTGGAGGAGGATCCCCTAGGATTTCAACAGGCAAGTTGTGTTTCAAAATAGTTCACTGTTTAAAGAATACTTCATCTATTTCCCTTCTTTCATTCATAAACATATCATTTTCATGGTCTAGCAAATATTGTTCTAAAGGATCAGTAGGAGGCACAGCAATAGAAGCAAGACCAATAATTTCATCTTTACTAGGCAATTCTTTATCATGGGGTTAGCAAAATTAAACTCATGAGACATATCCCCTAAACCAACAGAAACAATATCCTTATTGCAGTCTATCCTAGCATTAACAGTATTCAAGAAGGGTCTACCAAATATGGACAAAGGTCATCTTTTGGGGAACCAAGAACAAGAAAATCAGCAGGATATTTAACTTTCCCACACAAGACTTCGACATCTCTAACAATCCCAACCGGTGAAATAGTATCTCTATTGGCAAGCTTAATAGTAACATCAATCTCTTCTATCTCAGCAGGTGAAATATCATGCATAATTTCTTTGTATAAGGAATGAGGTATTGCACTTGCACTAGCTCCCATATCACATAAGCCATGATAGCAATGATCTCCTATTTTAACAAAAATAACAGGCATGCCTACAACAAGTCTATGTTTATTTTTATTATCAAGTCTAGCAATTCTAGCAGATTCATTACAGAAGTAAATAACATGCCCATCAATATTATCTTCTAAGAGATCTTTAACCATAGCAACACTAGGTTCAACTTTAATTTGCTCAGGTGGTTTAGGTGTCTTAATATTATTTTTGTTAACCACAATTGAAGCTTTAGCATGATCCTTTATTCTAACAGGGAAAGGTGGTTTCTTGATATAAGCAGTAGGAACAACAGAATCATTATCAGTGATAGTCTTTCCTTCAACTTTAATAGGTGCAACAACTTTTACTTTAATGGGAGGATTATATTTAAACGACTTCTCCTTAGGGAGATCAACGTGAGTAGCGAAGGACTCACAGAAAGAAGCTACTATCTCAAAGTCAAGTCCATATTTATTGCTAAATTCACGGAAAGCATCGGTATCCATAAAAGATTTAACACAACCAAACTTAGGTGTTATACCTGACTCCTTACCTTCATCGAGGTCCCAATCTTCAAAGTTGCGTTTAATTCTTTCCAATAAATCTCATTTGAATTCAATAGTCTTCATCATAAAAGATCCAGTACAAGAAATATCGAGCATGGAGCGATTACTGAGAGAAAGCCGAGCATAAAATTTTTGAATAATCATTTCTTTTGAGAGCTCATGATTGGGGCATGAATATAAAATTTACTTAAGCCTCCCCCAAGCTTGAGCGATGCTTTCTCCCCCATGCAAATCGGGATGTAATGTTCCATCACCTGTGAAAGGATTAGCTAGCAGTTTCTCTATCATACTTGAAGGAATTTCAAAGTGAACATTTTAAGTAGGTTCAGTAGGTTGAGGAGCAACTCTTTGCTCTACCGGTCGGGGTGAAGATACCCCGAACAAGCCCCTGAAAGGATTATGTTCCATAGTAACAAGTGACAGTAAATTTCAGCACACTATATAAATTTTTCCTTACCAAATTCCACCTACCAAAGGCGCTTCATTCCCTGGCAACGGCGCCAGAAAAGAGTCTTGATGACCCACAAGTGTAGGGGATCTATCGTAGCCTTTTCGATAAGTAAGAGTGTCGAACCCAATGAGGAGCATAAGGAAATGATAGGTGGTTTTCAGCAAGGTATTTTCTGCAAGCACTGAAATTATCGGTAACAGATAGTTTTGTGATAAGGTAATTGGTAGCGGGTAACAAATAGTAAAAGTAAATAAGGTGCAGCAAGATGGCCCAATCCTTTTTGTAGCAAAGGACAAGCCTGGACAAACTGTTATATAAAGGAAAGCGCTCCCGATGACACATGGGAATTATCGTCAAGCTAGTTTTCATCATGTTCATATGGTTCGCGTTCGGTACTTTGATAATTTGATATGTGTGTGGACCGGTGCTTGGGTACTATCCTTACTTGGACAAGCATCCCACTTATGATTAACCCCTATTGCAAGCATCCGCAACTACAACAGAAGTATTAACGTAAAACTAACCATAGCATGAAGCATATGGATCCAAATCAGCCCCTTACAAAGCAACGCATAAACTAGGGTTTAAGCTTCTGTCACTCTAGCAACCCATCATCTACTTATTACTTCCCAATGAATCCCTCTAGGCACAAACAATGGTGAAGTGTCATGTTGTCGACATTCACATGACACCACTAGAGGGATGACAACATACATCTCATCAAAATATCGAACGAATACCAAATTCACATGACTACTTATAGCAATACTTCTCCCATGTCCTTAGGAACAAATGTAACTACTCACAAAGCATATTCATGTTCATAATCAGAGGGGTATTAATATGCATAATGGATCTGACCAAGTAAACCAACTAGCATCAAGTACAAGGAGTAATCAACACTACTAGCAACCCACAGGTACCAATCTGAGGTTTGGATACAAAGATTGGATACAAGAGATGAACTAGGGTTTGAGATGAGATGGTGTTGGTGAAGATGTTGATGGAGACTGACCCCCTCCTGATGAGAGGATCATTGGTGATGACGATGGTGATGATTTCCCCTCCCGGAGGGAAGTTTCCCCGGCAGAACAGCTCCGCCAGAGCCCTAGATTGGTTCCGCCAAGGTTCCGCCTCGTGGCGGCGGAGTTTCGTCCCGTGATCTTGCTTATGATTTTTTCCTGGACGAAAGACTCCATATAGCCAAAGATGGGCATCAGAGGGCCAACAGGGGGCCCATGAGGCAGGGGGCGCGCCCAGGGGGGTAGGGCACGCCCCCCACCCTCATGGACGGTGGGTGGCCCCCCTCTGGTAATTCTTTCGCCCAATATTTTTTATATATTCTGAAAATAATTCCCGTGGAGTTCCAGGACTTTTCGAGATGTGCAGAATAGGTCTCTAATATTTGCTCCTTTTCCAGCCCAGAATTCCAGCTGCCGACATTCCCCCTCTTCATGTAAACCTTGTAAAATAAGAGAGAATAGGCATAAGTATTGTGACACAATGTGTAATAACAACCCATAATGCAATAAATATCGATATAAAAGCATGATGCAAAATGGACGTATCAAGAACCAAGCACATCAAGAGACGCTTCAATTCCATCCGCGATCAAGTCAAGGAGGGAGACATAGAGATTTGCAAGATACATACGGATCTGAATGTTGCAGACCCGTTGACTAAGCCTCTCTCACGAGCAAAACATGATCAGCACAAAGACTCCATGGGTGTTAGAATCATTACAATGTAATCTAGATTGTTGACTCTAGTGCAAGTGGGAGACTGAAGGAAATATGACCTAGAGGCAATAATAAATTTGTTTTTTATATTTCCTTATATCATGATAAATGTTTATTATTCATGCTAGAATTGTATTAACCGGAAACTTAGTACATGTGTGAATACATAGAGAAACAGAGTGTCACTAGTATGCCTCTACTTGACTAGCTCGTTGAATCAATGATGGTTATGTTTCCTGACCATAGACATGAGTTGTCATTTGATTAACCGGATCACATCATTGGAGAATGATGTGATTGACTTGACGCATCCGTTAGCTTAGCATGATGATCGTTTAGTTTTTTGATATTGCTTTCTCCATAACTTATACATGTTCCTATGACTATGCGATCATGCAACTCCCGAATACCGGAGGAACACTTAGTGTGCTATCAAACGTCACAACATAACTAGGTGATTATAAAGGTGCTCTACAGGTGTCCCCGATGGTGTTTGTTGAGTTGGCATAGACCGAGATTAGGATTCGTCACTCCGTGTATCGGAGAGGTATCTTTGGGCCCTTTCGGTAATGCACATCACTATAAGCCTTGCAAGCAATGTGACTAATGAGTTAGTTGCAGGATGATGCATTACGGAATGAGTGAAGAGACTTGCCGGAAACAAGATTGAACTAGGTATTGAGATACCGACGATCGAATCTTGGGCAAGTAACATGACAAAGGGAACAACATACATAGTTATGCGATTTGATCGATAAAGATCTTCATAGAATATGTGGGAGCCAATATGAAAATCCAGGTTCCACTATTGGTTATTGACTGGAGACGTGTCTCGGTCATGTCTACATAGTTCTCGAACCCGTAGGGTCCGCATGCTTAACGTTCGATGACGATCGGTATTATGAGTTTATGTGTTTTGATGTACCGAAGATAATTTGGAGTCCCGGATGTGATCACAGACATGACGAGGAGTCTCAAAATGGTCGAGGCATAAAGATTGATATATTGGATGACTATATTCGAGCACCGGATGAGTTTCGAGGTTCACCGGATAATTATCGGAGTGTTGGGGGGTTATTGGAATCTCCGGGGGAACTAATGGGCCAACATGGGCCTTGTGTGCGTGAGAGAGAGAGAAAGAGGAAGGGGCATTAGGGCTGGACGCCCCCCCCCCTTGAGGAGGCCAATTTGGACAAGGAGGGGGGCGGCGCCCCCTCTTTCCTTCCCTCTCTCCCTCTCCTTCCTTACCCCTTCCTCCTCCTAGTTGGACTAGGAAAGGGGGAGTCCTACTCCTACTAGGAGGAGGACTCCTCCCCTCCTTGGTGGGCCCTAGGGGCCGGCCGGCCTCCCCCTTGCTCCTTTATATATGGGGGCAGGGGGCACCCTAGAACACACAAGTTGATCATTGATCTCTTAGCCGTGTGTGGTGCCCCCTCCACCATAATCCACCTCAATCATATCGTCGTAGTGCTTAGGCGAAGCCCTGTGCCGGTAGCTTCATCATCACTATCATCACACCGTCGTGCTGACGAAGCTCTCCCTCGACACTCAGCTGGATCGAGAGTTCATGGGACGTCACCGAGCCGAACGTGTGCAGATAGCGGAGGTGTCGTACTTTCGGTACTAGGATCGTCGAATCGTGAAGACGTACAACTACATCAACCACATTGTCATAACGCTTCCGCTTACGGTCTACGAGGGTACGTGGACAACACTCTTCCCCTCTTGTTGCTATGAATCACCATGATAGATCTTGCGTGTGTGTAGGAATTTTTTTGAAATTACTACGTTCCCCAACAATTAACTCCCAGCTGAGACGAGCATTTGTGCAACCCAGACATTTTAAGTATATGCTCGCTGATAGAACTGTTTTCCTCCATCTTACAACTATAGAACTTGTCAAAGACTTCATATCTCTCGACCCGGGCACGATCTTGGAAAACCATTTTCAGCTCTTGGAACATCTCATATGCTCCGTGTTTCTCAAAACGCTTTTGGAGCCCCGGTTCTAAGCTATAAAGCATGCTGCACTGAACCAAGGAGTAATCATCACTATGCGACTGCCAGGCGTTCATAAAGTCTTGATTTGCTGGGAAAATGGGTGCGTCACCTAGCGGTGCTTCAAGGACATATGCTTTCTTAGCATCTACGAGGATGATCCTCAAGTTACGGACCCAATCTATATAGTTGCTACCATCGTCTTTCAGCTTGGTTTTCTCTAGGAACGTGTTGAAGTTGAGGGAAACATTAGCGGTTCCATTTTATCTACAAGACATATTGTAAAGATATTTTAGACTAAGTTCATGATAATTAAGTTCATCTAATCAAATTATTAATGAACTCCCACTCAGATAGACATCCCTCTAGTCATCTAAGTGATACATGATTCGAATCGACTAGGCCGTGTCCAATCATCACGTGAGACAGACTAGTCAACAACTATGAACATCTCCATGTTGATTGTATCTACTATGCGACTCATGTTCGACCTTTCGGTCTCTCGTGTTCCGAGGCCATGTCTGTACATGCTAGGGTCGTCAAATCAACCTAAGTGTTTCGCACGTGTAAATCTGGCTTACACCCGTTGTATGCGAATGTTAGAATCTATCACACCCAATCATCATGTGGTGCTTCGAAACAACGAACCTTCGCAATGGTGCACAGTTAGGGGGGACACATCTCTTGAAATTTTTAGTGAGGGATCATCTTATTTATGCTACCGTCGTTCTAAGCAAATAAGATGTAAACATGACAAACATCACATGCAAATCATAAAGTGACGTGATATGGCCAATATCATCTTGCGCCTTTGATCTCCATCTTCGATGCGCGGCATGATCACCATTGTCACCGGCATGACACCATGATCTCCATCATCGTGTCTTCATGAAGTTGTCTCGCCAACTATTACTTCTACTACTATGGCTAACGGTTAGCAATAAAGTAAAGTAATTACATGGCGTTTTCATTGACATGTAGGTCATACAATAAATTAAGACAACTCCTATGGCTCCTGCCGTTTGTCATACTCATCGACATGCAAGTCGTGATTCCTATTACAAGAACATGCATGATCAATATCATACATCACACATATCATTCATCACACCCTTTTGGCCATATCACATCACATAGCATATCCTGCAAAAACAAGTACGTCCTCTAATTGTTGTTGCATGTTTTACGTGGCTGCTAAGGGTTTCTAGCAAGAACGTTACCTACACACAAGCCACAATGGTGATATGCCAATTGCTATTTACCCTTCATAAGGACCCTTTTCATCAAATCCGATCCGACTAAGTGGGAGAGACAGACACGCGCTAGCCATCTTATACATCAAGTGCATGTCAGTCGGCGGAACCAACCTCACGTAAGTGTACATGTAAGGTCGGTCCAGGCCGCTTCATCCCACAATGCCGCCGAATAAATATAAGACTAGTAACGGTAAGCAAATTGAACAAATCATCACCCACAACTACTTTGTGTTCTACTCGTGCATAGAATCTACACATAGACCTCGCTCTGATACCACTGTTGGGGAATGTAGTAATAATTCAAAATTTTCCTACGTGTCACCAAGATCAATCTAGGAGATTCTAGCAATGAGAGAGAGGGAGTGCATCTTCATACCCTTGAAGATCTCTAAGCGAAAGCGTTACAAGAACGCAGTTGATGGAGTCGTACTCGCGGCGATTCAAATTGCGGAAGATCCAATCAAGCGTCGAACAGACGGCTCCTCCGCGTTCAACACACGTACAGCCCGGGGATGTCTCCTCCTTCTTGATCCAGCAAGGGGAGAGGAGAAGTTGAGGGAGAACTCCGGCAGCATGACGACGTGGTGGTGGTGGAGCTCGTGGTTCTTCGGCAGAGCTTCGCTAAGCGCTACGGAGGAGGAGGAGGTGTTGGAGGAGGGAGGGGCTGCGCCAGGGAAGGGGTGCGGCAGCCCTCCCACCCCCTCTATTTATAGGGTGAAGGGGAGAGGGGTCGGGCCCCCTAGATGCATCTAAGGGGGGCAGAGGCCAAGGGGGAAGGGTTGCCCCCCAAGCAAGGCGGGAGGCGCCCCCCTCCCCTAGGGTTTCCAACCCTAGGCACCTTGGGCCCTTGGGGGGCGCACCAGCCCACTAGGGGGCTGGTTCCCTCCTATATTCAGCCCATTAAGTCCTCCGGGGCAGGTGGCCCCACCCGGTGGATCCCCGGACACCTTTCGGTGGTCCCGGTACAATATCGATAACCCCCGAAACCATTCCGGCGACTGAAACTGGACTTCCCATATATAAATCTTCACCTCCAAACCATTCCAGAACTCCTCGTGATGCCCGGGATCTCATTCGGGAATCCGAACAACCTTTGGTAACCACATACTATTTCCCATAACAACTCTAGCGTCACCGAACCTTAAGTGTGTAGACCCTACGGGTTCGGGAACCATGCAGACATGACCGAGACATCTCTCCGGCCAATAACCAACAGCGGGATCTGGATACCCATGTTGGCTCCCACATGTTCCACGATGATCTCATCGGATGAACCATGATGTCGGGGATTCAATCAATCCCGTATACAATTCCCTTTGTCCATCGGTATGTTATTTGCCAGAGATTCGATCGTCGGTATCCCCATACCTCGTTCAATCTCGTTACCGACAAGTCTCTTTACTTGTTCCGTAACACATGATCCCATGGCTAACTCCTTAGTCACATTGAGCTCGTTATGATGATGCATTACCGAGTGGGCCAAGACATACCTCTCTGTCATACGGAGTGAGAAATCTCAGTCTCGATTCGTGCCAACCCAACAGACACTTTCGGAGATACCTGTAGTGCACCTTTATAGTCACCCAGTTACGTTGTGACGTTTGATACACCCAAAGCACTCCTATGGTATCCGGGAGTTGCACAATCTCATGGTCTAAGGAAACGATACTTGACATTACAAAAGCTCTAGCAAACGAACTACACAATCTTGTGCTATGCTCAGGATTGGGTCTTGTCCATCACATCATTCTCCTAATGATGTGATCCCGTTATCAACAACATCCAATGTCCATGGTCAGGAAACTACAACCATCTATTGATCAACGAGCTAGTCAACTAGAGGCTCACTAGGGACATATTGTGATCTATGTATTCATACATGTATTACGGTTTCCAGTTAATACAATTATAGCATGAACAATATACAATTATCATGAACAAGGAAATATAATAATAACCACTTTATTATTGCCTCTAGGGCATATTTCTAATAAGGCAACCCAATGAATAAATTTTATTTTTGCCTTTTTCTTTCTGTTTTTGAATGTTTGCACAATTATTCTACTGTTATGATTGTGTTTTATGTTCTAATTAGTGTTTGTGCCAAGTAAAGCCTTTCGGATCATGTTGGGTGATAGTTGATTTGATATTGTTGAAAAACATAAACTTTTGCGTGTAGTAGCAGAATTTTGTAAAATCACAAAAGAGACGAAAAATTCTGATTTTTTATACAAGATTTATATAAAAAATTGCCTACATTCTCCTGAATTTTTAGAATTTTTAGAGTTACATAAGTATGGTTAGAGTAGAGATTACTACAGACTGTTCTGTTTTTGACAGATTCTGTTTTCGTTGCATTGTGTGCTTATTTTGATGAATCTATGTATTGTACCGGGGGGTATAAGCCATGGTAAAGTTGTAATATAGTATATCTAATGCAATAATAAAATATGAATAGGTTTGCAATAGTACCTAGAGTGGTGATTTGCTTTATTATTCTAACGGATCTCACGAAGGTTTTGTTAAGTTTTGTGTGATTGAAGTTTTCAAGTTTTGGGTGAGATCACGATGGATGAAGGAATAAGGAGTGAAAAGAGCCTAAGCTTGGGGATGCCCCATGGCACCCCAAGTTAATATTCAAGGAGAACCAAGCAACTGAGCTTGGGATACCCCGGAAGGCATCCCCCCTTCTTCTAACGACCATCAGTATTTTACTTGGAGCTATATTTTTATTCGTCACATATCATGAGTTTTGCTTGGAGCTTCTTGTATCATATGAGTCTTTGCTTGTTTTTCTTTTTATTTTGTCACGAGTATCTTTGCTGGACACACCTATTTGAGAGAGCCAAAATTATGCTATGATTCGTTAGAATTGCTCTTTATGCTTCACTTAAATTTTTTGAGCTATGGAATTGCTCTAGTGCTTTACTTATATCTTTTTGAGCATGGTGTGCTTTAATATTTTTAAATAAATGCTCTCATGCTTCACTTAGATTAATTTGAGAGTTAGTAAATTTTTTGGAAGAAATTCTCTCATGCTTCACTTATATTATTTTGAGAGACAAAAAAATTTATGCTCATGTTGTTCACTTATAGATTTGTTTGAGCTTGTCAAAAGCAATTGCAATATATGAAACTAGTCCCAAAGTGACATATATTCAAGAGGGATATAATAAAAACTTTCATGAAGATCATTGGAGAAAATAAACTTGATTCTTTGTAATGGATTTTAGATATGATGATAGTGATATGTGAGTCATGTTGGTGAGTACTTATGCTTTAGTAAGAATATTGGTGTTAGGGTTTGTGATTCCCTATGCAAGCATGAAAGTCAATAGTTATGCAATGAAATTACATCCTACTTGTGGTGCATTATTCGGTGTTAGTTATGCTTAATGCTCGCTTATGTGATTTTTCGTTTCTTGGTTGGATGCTTCTCAATCTTTTTGCTAGCCTCCACTTGTACTAAGTCGAAATACTACTTGTGCATCCAAAATATTTAAACCCAGTTTTGCCATATGAGTCCACCATACCTACCTATATGCGGTATTTCCATGCCGTTCTAAGCAAATTTGTATGTGCCATCTCTAATTTTCAAAATGAATTTCCTTTTTGTGTGCTCGTACCGCTCATGAAGCAGAAGGGGGTGGCCGATATTTTCCATGCTAGATGTGTTATTCTCAAGATGAGTGTTTATTCACTTGTCATTGCATGAGAGTACGGCGGTAATAGGGATGCCCAATCCCGAAATCAAAAGGAAATTTACTTTATTTTTTCAAATAATAAATTCCTTGGAAAGTGTTGGTATGGAAAGCACTCGTGGATACGACTAGCCATGGATTGTGAAAGAATGGTGGAAAAAGGAATAAACTTTATTTTCTGTTTGGGAACCGCCTATGATATATCTAGCATGGAAAGTGTTGGAAATTACTCGGTCGTTTTCATTGACGGGAAAAGTATGCCTCTCAAAAAAAATTATGTCCCAATTTAAGCTTTGAGCTCTGACACCTCTACAAATCCCTACTTCCCTTTGTGAAGGACCTAACTATTTACTTTATGCATTTTTTATTTTTATTTGAGTCTCCATCTTCTCTTATAAAGCACCAACTAAGGGGCACTATGATCATACTTGAGCATTGGATGTAGCTAATATGCGAGTGTGTTTCATGAATGGATCAATGATTGAGCATGATGGGCTAGGGATAACTTTCTTTAGTGTTGATATTTTGAAAGACATGGTTTCTTGTTGATATGCTTGAGTATTGAAATCTTCATGTCAAAACTAGACTATTGCTTTGAACCATATAAAATTCCAAATGTCCATGCTACAAAAGAA
This sequence comes from Triticum urartu, assembly GCF_003073215.2. NCBI lineage: Eukaryota > Viridiplantae > Streptophyta > Magnoliopsida > Poales > Poaceae > Triticum > Triticum urartu. The sequence goes on along the minus strand of NC_053024.1, from coordinate 164,518,184 downwards.
AAGAATAATTCATTAGTTTAGCCGTTAGGCGAAGCTTCTTTACACGCCGATAGCGAAACAACCCAGGAAGCTTAACGTGCTCTTGGCGCAAAGGTAATAGAATGGGAGTCTCACGACACCCGATACTCGGGATCTCCTGCTTGAAAAAGCAAGGAATTTCAATTACTCAGTCGTTGAATAAAATAAACTAGATACCCATGTTTCCAATATTTACTTCTCTTTACTTGCAGGAGATGGCCTATGCATAAAGTAGATTTGCTACACAAGCTCAAGTGGAGGAGGAAGCAGGGGTGGCGAACAAAATGTTGGTATTGAAGATCTCTTGCTCTCCCCCTGAAGGGTTCTTAGATTATGTGATGAACATGTTAGGCAGCATTCCACATCAAAAATTCTGTTTTACCTAATCAAGGATGAGTAGGTATTAGGCTTGGGATGTTGATACGTCTCCAACGTATCTATAATTTTTGCTTCTTCCATGCTGTTATATTATCATTCTTGGATGTTTTACAATCGTTTTATAGCAACTTCATATCATTTTTTGGGACTAACCTATTGACATAGTGCCCAGTGGCAGTTGCTATTTTTGCTTGTTTTTTACTTCACAGAATATCAGTACTAAACGGAGTCAAAACGTAGCGAAACTTTTTGGAGATTTTTTCTAGACCAAAGAAGTAGCAGAGGGGAGGCCCCAGGTGGGCACAACCCACCAGGGCGCGCCAGGAGGCCCAGGCACGCTCAGGGGGATTGTGCCCCCTCGGTGACCTCTCGCACCGCCTCTCCGCCCTATAAATTGCCAAATATTCCAGAAACCCTAGGGGAGTCGACGAAACAAAATTCCAGCTTCCGCAAGATCCAGAACCACGAGATCCAATCTAGACACCATCACGGACGGGTTCATCATCCTCATTGGTGCCTCTCCGATGATGCGTGAGTAGTTCATCATAGACCTACGAGTCTGTAGGTAGTAGCTAGATGGCTCTCTCTCTCTCTCTCTTTGATTCTCAATATAATGATCTCTTGGAGATCTATTTGATGTAACTCTTTTTTGCGGTGTGTTTGTTGGGATCCGATGAACTTTGAGTTTAGATCAGATCTATATACATGGATATTATTTGAGTCTTATTTTGATCTCTTATATGCATGATTTTTTATAGCCTGGTATTTCTTCTTAGAATCTTTGGTTTAGTTAGGCCAACTAGATCGATTTTTCTTGCCATGGGAAGAGGTGCTTTGTGATGGGTTCAATCTTGCGGTGTTCTTTCCTAGTGACGGAAGGGGCAGCAAGACACGCATGTATCATTGCTATTAAGGATAACAAGATGGGAGCTATTCCTACATGAATAGATCACGTCTACATCATGTCATCATTCTTATTGCATTATTCTATTTCTCCATGAACTTAATACACTAGATGCATGCTGGATAGCGGTCGATGTGTGGAGTAATAGTAGTAGATGTAGGCAGGAGTCGGTCTACTAATTTTGGAAGTGATTCCTATATATTGAGCATTGCCTTGGATATCGTCATAATTATTCGATCTTCTATCAGTTGCCCAACAGTAATTTGTTTACCCACCGTGTGCTATTTTCTCGAGAGAAGCCACTAGTGAAATCTACGGCCCCCACGTCTATTATTTATCATATTTGCTTTGAGATCTATTTTTATTCGCTTTTATTTTAAGATCTATTATTCCAAAAACCCAAAAAAAACCTTGCTGCACATTTTTATTACTTATTTTATTTTGTGTTTTGTCGAGATCTATTTATCCAATCTACACAAATTTTATCCCGTCAACTTGACAATTTCTGGCGCCGTTACCCGAAGAGGGATTAACGACCCCTCATACGCGTCAGGTTGCAAGTATTTGTTCTTTGTGTGTAGGTACCGTTTACATAGTGCTGCTTGACTCTCCTACTGGATTGATACCTTGGTTTCATAACCGAGGAAATACCTACCGTTGCTGTACTGCATCATCCCTTCCTCTTTGGGGAAATACCAACGTAGTTCAAGTGACATCAGACACCTGCACAGGTATAAGACCAGGAGTAGAACCAGCAGAAATATTATCATATTGGTCATTGCAATTGTTGTCACCCCCGTGATCAAAATCTCGAAGAATAGGTGGAAGAAGAAGAATTTCTTTGCACAGAAGCGCACCGGCATTAGGATGAAGTGACTCAAATGGGAAAACACATTCATCAAAGACAACGTCCCGAGATATGTAGACCCTCCCAGTGGAAACATCAAGGCATTTAACCCCTTTGTGCATCGGGCTATAGCGTAAGAAGACACATTTTTTGAACGAAACGCAAGTTTCTGCGTATTGTATGGTCTAAGATTTGGCCAACACGCACAACCAAAAATACGAAGAGATGTGTAATCGGGATTGACACCAAAAAGTCGTGTGATGGGGTTCTCAAATTTTATGACTTTACTAGGACGAATATTGATGAGGTATGTAGCAGTTAAAAAGGCTTCATCCCAAAATTTTAAAGGCATAGATGTATTGGCTAGCAATGCTAGTCCTACTTCAACAATATGGTGATGCTTTCGTTCAGCTGATCCATTTTGTTGGTGAGCATGTGGACAAGAAACATGATGTGAGATTCCAATCTTTTGAAAAAAAGAATTGAGTTTCTCGTACTCACCACCCCAGTCGGTTTGCATGGCAAGAATTTTGGAATTCAGTTGGCGTTCAACAAGATTTTGGAAATTGCTAAAGACTTGGAATACATCAGATCGTTTCTTTAGCAAATAAATCCAAGTAAATTTACTATAGTCATCAATAAAGCTTACATAATACGAGAACCTACCAACTGAAGTAGGGGCTGGCCCCCATACATCTAAGAATATAAGTTGCAATGGAGCAGTGGAAACACTAGTAGAAACAGGGTATGGTAACTGATGACTCTTAGCTTGTTGACACGAATCACAAACCGACTCAACACTAGACTCATAAGGAAGTTTATTTTTACTAAGGACATGATGAACGATAGCTGAAGACAGATGACCCAAATGACTATGCCACTTTGCCGAAGCTAGCTTTGTGACACTCCATGCTTGTTTGTTTGACCATGAGGATGATGATATAGGTGGATAGAGACCTCCCTCATACCTTCCTCTAAGGATGACTCTCCTTGTTGCCAAATCCTTGATCACAAAAGAATAAGGATAAAATATGATAAGGACATTATTGTCAATGGCAAAGCGATGAACGGAGACAAGATTTTTTGATGCTTGAGGACTATGTAAAATGTTATTTAGATGCAAGTATTTTACGGGGGTTTGAACAATTGAGTTTCCAATATGAGTAATTTTCATACCAGAACCGCTTGTCGTGTGCACTTGATCACCTCCATGGTACTTCTCCCACATTGTCAGTTTGTCGAGCTCCCCCATGATGTGTTCGGTGGCGCCAGAATCTGCATACCAATTAGTTTCAATACCGTAGGAGTTTGTGACGGTGTTCTCCCCATTTTTCTCATGGTTGTCTTCATCATAACGATGCCAGCACGCCCTAGCACCGCCGGCATAATGCTTGTAGCAAATCTGACACTCGGGATAGTCACGATCTTGTTGTTGCTGTTGTTGTTGTTGTTGTTGTTTCCGTGGATGTTGGTAGTATCCACCACCACCATCTCGACCAGGAGAAGGAGAAGGGCGATCTCCACGCCCACGCCCCCTGGATCCTCGGCCGCGAGGGCCCTTGTCCCGAGCCTGGCCGCGCCCTCTGTAGGCTGCATTGGCGGATGTATTGTAGCCGCTTGTAGGTCCATATCCTAGCATCTCCATCCTCTAATCAAAGGTCGCAATCTGTGCAAAAAGATCATCAACAGAGATAATACTTTTTATGGCGCCGACTGCTGCAACTACTAGATCGTAATCTTGATCAAGGCCTGCAAGGATATAGTCAACCATCTTTGGATCAGAAACAGGTCGACCAGCAGTAGCCAACTCATCTCCTAAGCTCTTCATCTTGGGGCATGAACGGGGTGCTCGGTGTGGTGCCTTTTTTGGTGTTGGCGATGGCGATTCTTAGAATCGTAATCCGAGATTGTGACTGCGAGGCGAACAAGGTTGTGAGATCAGTCCACAGATCAAAGGTATTTTCTCTCCCGATGACCTACGAGAGTATCTCTTTGGACAGAGAATTCAGAAGCTAGCTGAGAACTTGTTGATCCTTCGTCAGCCATGATCCATAGACTAGGTTCGTCACCATGACCGTAGTTTTGTCCATATGCTGCGGCTCCACCGTCTTCGGGGGTGCTGCATCGGTGCCGTCCAGCAGACCAGTGACATGCGCTCCATGCGAAGCCAGTAGGCCTTCCAAAGGAGGAAAATCCCCCTTGCGAGTTTTTCTATCGGCGGTGGTCCAAGGTCGAGGACGACCGACGCAAAAGCGAAAGTCATGACGAGATGATTCTCGATCGGACGCTAGATAATTTGGAAGAGGCTCGCTCTGATTACCATGTAAGGATTTCTGGAAGCATTCCTACCTTTTATAGAAGGCCGCGTGATGTTTATTTATATTAGGCAGATAGCCTGTGTCATCCAATACAAGACAGATCCATCGATCTCATGTAAGGATCGGTTACAGAGAGAATCAGGAGGAGACAGAGATAGGTACGTCTATGTTTTGCAGATATTGAGTATAATACATCTTCTTTATCTAAATAGCTAGCCCCCACTACTAGATTTCTACACAGATGTGTGCTCCACATCACCTCAATTATTTACAGCCTTTTGATTAAAATTGTGTGGCATCAAGAAGTCATGCATGTGCTCATAAGTTACTTTTTTGCATTAATGTAAATCATGCCACTCATTAGTCATGCATGTCTTTATTTTCCAACGCATGCATGTACTCATAATTTTGCATTAATCTATCAACTCAAACTTCGCCACTTCAGCAATCATGTCTTCTTTTTTTGGGGGGGGGGGGATTTTTTTCTCTTTTATACATCATTTTGTCACACACTTCTTTTATGTTTTATCTTAAATATTTAAAACTCTTACATTTGTTTTTCATTGGTTTTAAGCACCTATTTATGCATTGGTTTAATATGCTTCCCGCGGCAACGCGCGGGACATCATCTAGTTATGTCTAACATGAGCAACTGAGCTAGGGCTCCCCTGGCGCGCGCGCATCGCACTAGTGAGGAGCAAGAGGATGAGTCCCCAAAGAGTCGCTCGATCACATACATCAAAAGGTGTACTCCCTCCTATCTATATTATTTGTCGTTGAAACAGATATATCTAGATTTATTTCAGTGCTAAATACATTTGTTTAAGCGACAACTAATATGAATTGAAACTTGGAAGAAGTACTTACTGAAGAGCACTTGGAAGAAGCACAACTAAAATGAACAACTCCATCATTTTTCCAACCTTCTATGTGCAACATCAAATGGTCTTTCACGCTCCAATAAATATCCTAATCCGAAGTACTAACAAGAATCTTGCAGATGAAGGTATATTAGAGCAACTTCAATGGGATGATCCATTTCGTCCGCCCGCATCTGTTTGGGTCGGCGCGGACAAAAGTGACGGCCCAACACGCCGACCCAAACTCAAATCATGTTCGTCTGGCGTCCGCGTCGACCCATTTCTGGTTCAAAATTGCGTCTGGAATGCGTCGGCGTGGACGCGAAGCGTACGCGCCGCGCGTCTCTTCGCCGTCCGCCGCGTCCCCACCTGGCGGCCACCCAACCGCCACCGGTCGTCTTATTTATGATGATCACCGACAGCGAGCCCACGCGTCAGTCAGTGGAAGCGTCCTTTTTTAACCACGCGTGCGGCGGGGTCGGCCTCATTCACTTCTCCCGTCCACATCTGCCCTCCCCCCACCACCACTCCCTTTACTTCCTCGCCGGCGACCGCAAACCCTAGCCATGGGCCTCTTCGGCAGCTGCAATGGCAAGGGCAAGGGCAAGGGCACCCCCCCCCCCGCGCCTCGTCCTCCCGTGCTCCCCTTCCCCCTCCTCCTCCTCCGGCGGCGACGCGTTTCCGCCCTGGTCGCCGGCGCCTACACATCCTGGTGCATCAAACGCGGTGGCATTGGAAATACAGGCAGCCATTGCTGTACCCTGATGTCACGCTGCCGCACCATTGTTTATTTATGTTTATTTCGTGTAACTTATTATTATTTTTCCATGGCGGCACATTTGGGTCGGCCTCCCCGTTGGGTGGTCAAACTGACCCATTTTAAAATGCGGATGCGTACGTCCGCCTGACCGACCCAAACGAATAAAAGGTGGACAAAACGCGCATCCGTTTAGGTAGCCCCGTTGAAGTTGCTCTTATGGTTGGTGACTTCGTTGTCTCATTGTTTTCTCCATTTGCTCCAATTGGCGAGTCCTTCTCTTCGAAGGTTTTTGGTGAATGGTGACAATGACTGAAAGCCACCCCCATCAAACATTTGTCACAACGATTGTAACAAAAATCCCACGTATTTAAGTAAGAAGATGATCCGATGGACTGTCAAAAAGAAGAGATGATGATTTGACTTTCTCGCTACTGCCAAAGGTTTAGCAACTCCAAAACGGTCCTTTTCGCCGGACGAACGGCCCGTCTCTCTGACTCTCTCCACGCGTCGCGCCGTCGCGCGCTACCTGCCGACCGCTGCCGGCCGGGAACCCAGCCCGACCCAGTCCTCCTCCCGCCATAATTTAAATCCCACAGGACGCCAAATCCCCATCCTACCCCTCCTCCTCTCTGTCCCACAAACCAAGAACGCCTGCCCTTTTCGGCCATTTCGTCCTCTCCGTCGTCTGCATCTGAGTCCAAGGTTATCGAAACAAAACCATCCCCATCACCGAGTGTCCTGCTCAGCGCGGGCTGCACGGCACGCGACGCGAGAGAAGGCAAGCATGGCAGGGCCTACGCCGACGTACTCCGCCGTCGTGGCGCACGCCTCGGCGTTCCTCGCGGAGCTCATCGCCGACCCGCTCCTCCGGCGCCACCTCCTCTCCGCCGCAGCCGCCGCGGACGGCGGCGGGGGGCAGCACACGGCCGCGACGCTCCAGGCGCTGTCGCTCATATCGGACGCGCTGGACACGGTCCCGTCCGCCTCGCCTTCGCCGTCGTCGCTCCGCGCCGCCGAGCGGCTGCTGCTGTCCCTCCCCGCGGCCACCCCGCTCTCCTGCCTCCTCTCCGCTATCGCGTCGGCAGCGCGACGACGCGGCGGGGCGCCTTCCGCCGCATCCGCCGTGCTCGACCTCTTCGTCCTCGACCCCGCGCTCGCGCGCCACGAGCTCGCGCCCGCGGCATTCGAGGCGCTCTTCGCGCCGCGCCTCCTCGCCGTCATGCGGCACTTCGCCACGCGCCGCGCGTCGGCCGTCGCCGCCGTGGCTTCCGCGGCGCAGGGCGACGAGGAAAGATCCGACGAGACAGTGGCGCTGTCGGCGATGAGGGTGCTGTCGCTGATGAGCGGCGCCCAGGCGCACGAGATGAGGGGCCTGGAGCGCGAGTACGAGATGGTGCTGGACGTGAACTGCAAGGCCTACGCGCTCTACCTAAAGAAGATCCTCGAAGCCGGCGAGGCGCCACGGATGACGCCGCCGCCTCCTCCCCCAGAGCTTGTATTCACCACCGGACAGCACGCCGACGAGTACGAGAACACCGGCTACGAGGAAGCCTCGACGGACGCCGACGATGGGGCCGTCAGTTCGCAGAATGGCGTACGGAATAATGTAAGTCTCCATAGACACTTCGTTCTTTCCATCCATTTCAGCGTGCTCAACGGAGTAGTCCAGACTCCAGAGTCACAGCAGGTTCCGGTGATTTTGTAGCCGATGTGGGCGGAGGCGGAGGGCGACATGTACCCGCGGCAGGGCAGCATCAAGGGCCGGAGGGAAATGATGAGGCCGCCGAGCCTGTACCCGCAGCGCGTGGCTCCGCACCTCATAGTGCAGCAGCAGAAGAAGCAGCCGCCGCAGGTCGGCAGAGGAAGCCCGGCGTCCAGACTCCGGGCCGGGTACTCTCCTGCCACGGCTTCCGACGAAAGCACGGAGGATTCTTCATCCGAGATCTACACCGGAAAACAGGTGTGTGTTTGTGTGCTAATTTTTTTCAGAAATTTTTGAACATTTTAAAAGCATAATGTGAGTTCGGTGCACCGGTAGCACCACAAGTTTTGATGCATCAGATATTTTCCCTATACACGTATAGCTATATCTGAATCTTTTTTTCGAGTGATCTGAACCATTTTTTTTAGATGTACATGTATCTGAACCTTGACACGGACCGAAACTTAAAGAAGTTCTCTTAAGCCGAAACTAGAGAGGTGTTTTATTATCATCCGAAACAGGGATGCAAGCAAACCATTCACGGATGGTCCACGACGGTCCGCTTGCATCCTTGTTCGTGATTGGATCCCTAGTCCGAAATCAGAGAAGTTCATTGGTGCTCAGCTCTAGTCATTTCTTATGAATCGCAGTCCCCAAAAAGATTAGCAGTGCACATCCCGGTTCATGATTAGTTAGGATATGCGGTAGTTTATAATAATTAAACATGGATGCCGGCCTACAAGTAAAAATAAGAACTTTGAATTAGGCAACTTAGACCCGTTTGTAAGTTTATGATAACCCCATTTAAATAACTAGACTAGACTTGGTCTTATTTATTCTAATAAGCTGACACTTTTTGTTTACATTCTTACTTACCTTCTTCACAAGTCACAACACATTAGAAAATAAGATCATCACAATTTAACAACCTGAAACTAAACCATAAGGATGATTGGATAAATGGGGACTGAGATCCGGTGACTTGTTGTTGACGAGTCACCGGTGAACAGTATGGTGCCTTGTCCCCTTCTCTACACCGTCTGGTCAAGAATTTGTGGACAGATCTGTGTGAACAGTACCCTAGGTACAGTGACCCGTCTAGAGGAATTCGTCCACAGTGGATGAGCTTCAGTGCTTCATGTACAGTGTCTCCTACGGTACTTTGCTACAGCGTTTGATCCGGGCTTTCCATCCTTCATCCAACGGCTGGTTTCCCGCCAGTTACGGCGTGATTGGCTAGGGGCCAGTCACTAGATCTCGGTCTGATAAATGGTCTGGATTCTACAAGAAAAATTGACCGAGTTTCATTCTACAAATTTATAAAACTAGTGTACGCAACGAATGATACCCGTCTTGTACTTGAAATTCTCTTTTCTGTAAAGGTATGTTTCGCAATTTGCGTACTCTCAAAAGAACTACTGTTTTCGTAATTAGCACATAGGTACTCCTATCAATGTGCTGAAATCAATTAATTCCTACTCTGCTAGTTCGTAAATAGAAGATGTGTTTTAGATATTGGTATTTAGGGATTTTTCACTAAAAAATATGAAATTTAAATATTTATCAATCAAAATGTTTATTTATGTAGAATAAGACAAAGTTAGAAAAGTTTGAAGCCACACTTTCTAGGAATTCATCGAATGGAGGTATTGCAAAACAAGGAGATATGTTGGATGTGTTCCTGATGAGTTGTCATAACCCCATTCGCAAAAAATAATAATTGATAGCCCGGTTTTGGTTTAATCGGTTTTACACGTTTTAGAAACGAGTTAACTTTTTTATGGTATAATCTGCTAAAAAGAAACTTGCCACAAGTGTTGTGATTTAGTTTTCTAAATTTCAGTAGTAAGTTAGATTGTATTTCGATTCGCTGAATATTGTCGTAATGACATTTTGGCAAATTATGTACATACTGGCCTATAAATAAGTTTAGAATAACACAATTCGACAAACACAAATAAGTATATGAGAAGCTATTCACACAAAAAAAAAAGGTATGAGAACCTAAAGCTAGGGTGAATATCTAGATGGCAAAGCATATAAATATAATGGTTCATTTGCTATTCCTGAGTCGTTTGAGACACTTACAACTGTCCTTCTGCTTTTGTAACTGAAACTACAAAACAAAAACTACTGAATTTTTGCAAATAACAAACCAACACTCACAATCATTAACTTAGAAAAAAGTATTCATTCATGGATTTCAAAACACTCCCTCCGTTCTTAAATATAAGACGTTTTGGTAGTTTAAGTACATTAGAAACAGAGGTAGTAGCACTTATAATCGATAGTGGTATGAACGACTACCATACTACAATCCCGGAAATTACTGCGGTGGGAGGTTTCGGATATCCAATCCCGACTAGTAAGATATGTGACTGAGATGTAATAAAATTTGAGATAATTCATGAAAAAAAATCACTTGGAAACATCCAACCATCCTCATCTTCTTAGGCCATCTACAACGAGGGTGCTAACACCAGGCGGCAGGATTGTTTTTTTTTTGCTCACTACGTAGATATTGCCTTGCATCCAAGCAAACTAAGTCACGAGGCACCCCATGCTTTTTCCACGCACAAGACAAAATTTAATTGGTTGCGAGGACTTATCCTGAATGCCAGAAAAACTAATTCCTTGAAAATATCTACCTAGGCTTCTTCAGCGGTTTTTCTAGGTTTTTTCGGGTGCTAGGTTAGCTCGGCGTTGAAGAGAATGAGTTTGCAATTTGAGTTTTTTACAATTGATATATGTTTTGCCGCAAAAAAAATTGACATATGTTTGATTGAATTTGCAATTTGGAGATGACCCTAGTGACCCCATTTCACTAGAGTTGCACATTTTCAAACAATTTGATTTTGTAGCGTAATTCCAGATGTTAGTGATTTAAATTTTTTTTAAGACAAATGGCCCTTTCAAATCACGAAATTGAGTTCTTAACTTTCCTAAAAGAAGGTTCAGTAAAAGAAGACATGTAATTACGGTAGTTTCTAGTTTCTACTACTTGGAGGGATGGATGAACACAACCCTCGTTTGCTTCTCATCGCTCCAGAGCTGAGTTCCCAATGTTGTTGCCTTGTCTCCTAGGAAAAGCCTGCGTCGTCCCCACTGTCCAAGCCACGCAGAGCTCAGCCACGCGCCGACGACGGCGCCCGCCCCTCTCCGGAGCCCTCGAGGTAACCATTTCACCCGCTTCCAGAAACAGCATTTCCCCGACCTAGATTGCACCGATGGTATCGATGGAGACACGTGCTCATGGATTTGAATACATACAGGTCCCCGATGGGCGGCGACGCCGAGCTGTCGCGGCACCAGCAGCAGGCGGCGACGACGCCCAAGGACTTCGTGTGCCCGATCACAAGCCAGGTCTTCGACGACCCCGTCACGCTCGAGACCGGCCAGACGTACGAGCGCCGCGCCATACAGGAGTGGCTCGACCGCGGCAACGCCACCTGCCCCATCACGCGCCAGCACCTCCACGGCGGCAGCCTCCCCAAGACCAACTACGTCCTCAAGCGCCTCATCGCCGGCTGGCGCGAGCAGAGCCCGCCCGCCACGCCGATCACGCCCCCCACGCCCGCCACGCCCGCGGTGCCGAGAACGCCCGCGACCGCGAGGATGGAAAGCCCGGCCCCCGCGTTCAAGATCAACTCGCCGTCCCCGGACGCCACCGGCAGCCAGGCGAGCGCGCCGTCGCCGACCAGCGTCATCGTGCAGGCCACGGTGGAGAGCGCCGTCGGCGAGCTCCGCGCCGCGGTGTCCTGCCTCTGCACGTCCGAGGAGCTGGCCGAGTCGGAGAAGTCGGTCCTCAGGATCGAGCGGCTCTGGCGCGAGGCCGGCGCCGCCGAGCAGGCCTTCTTCTCCGCGCTGGCCAAGCCCGCCGTCATCAACGGCTTCGTGGAGATCCTCTTCAACTCCGTCAGCGCGCAGGTGCTGCAGGTGGCCGTCTTCCTCCTCGCCGAGCTCGCCTCCCGCGACGACGGCGTCGTGCAGACGCTCACGCGGGTGGACACCGACGTGGACTGCCTGGTCGCGCTGTTCAAGAAAGGGCTCGTCGAGGCCGTCGTGCTCATCTTCCTCCTGTCTCCTTCCGTGGAGCAGCTCGTTGAGATGGACATGGGCGAAGCGCTGGTGGCAACCATCCGGCGAGCCGATGAGGCAGACGCGCTCAACATGTGCGTCAAGCCCAAGTCCGCGTCAGTGATCCTCCTGAGCCAGATTCTCACAGAATCAGGCGTCAGCCGGGAGAGCACGCCGCCGGTGCCGAGGTCCTCTCTGGTGTCTGAGAGGTTCGTTAGGAGCACGGCGCTGGTCTTGGAGGCCGAGCAGGTGGAGGTAAGGGTGGCCGCAATGAGGATCCTGATGCGATGCATCGGGGAAGACGGCCACTGCCGGAGCAGCATCGTGGAGAAGCTGGCGGTGAACGCCGTCCTAGACGCCTTCCACGTCGTCGGCGACGCCGACAAGTTCGAAATCGTGCGGTTCCTCTCCGAGCTTCTGAAGCTGAAAAGGTAACGAAATCAAATTCCACATTCCTCCCACGCTTTCCAAGTGCTGCCTTGTCGACCCCATGCATAACCGTTATTCGGACTTCAGGCGATCGGCCGCGGAACGTGTGCTTCGGGCGATCAAAGAGGGGAGCTCCTTCAGCATGATGCACACGCTCCTCGTGTATCTGCAGTCCACGACGCCGGAGCAGAGCCCCGTCGTTGCCGGACTTCTTCTTCAGCTCGATCTCTTGGTGAGCTGAGCACAGTATAATTTATTCAGATCAGCTTACAGAATGATTCATATGTAGCTCTTCTGAATCCAAATAATTTGATGTGATCGTCAGGTGGAGCCGAGGAAGATAAGCATGTACCGCGAGGAGGCGATGGACAGCCTCGTGCAGTGCCTCAAGAACTCGGATTTCCCGAGGAGCCAGCTCCTCGCCGCCGAGACCATCATGAACCTCCCCGGAAAGTTCTCGTCGTCGGGGCGGCCGCTCGCCCGGTCGGCCCTGCTGAAGCTCGCCAGGGTGAAGGAGAGGTACCGGCAGTCGCAGGAGCTGAGCGTCGTTCGTGGCACCGACGGCGCCGAGGACGACGCCGCCGGGGAGGAGAAGGCGGCGTCGGAGTGGGAGAGGAAGACGGCCTACGCGCTGGTGAGCCACGAGTTCGGGCTGGTGCTGGAGGCCCTGTCCGAGTGCCTGGAGAGCAAGAACGCGGAGCTGTTCGCGGCGAGCCTCGTGTGCGCGGCATGGCTCGTCCACATGCTCTCCCTCCTCCCGGACACCGGCGTGCTCGGCGCCGCGCGTGTCTGCCTGCTCCGGCAGCTTGTGCTCGTCCTCAGGTCCGCCAAGCACGGCAGCGACCGCGCCCTCGCCATGGTGGCGCTGAGGAGCTTCATGAACGACCGCGGTTGGTTACTGGCTGCTCGACGATCATTCTGCTGATAAGTTGTAAACTAAACTTCTCTCCTCTCTTATTTATTTAACAAAGCTCATGACATTGTTTCAGAGGGAATGCAAGACATCACGACGTACATCAAGGACGTGCTGAGAACACTGAGGGAGCTCAAGAAATCGTCCGGCCTAGCGTTCGAGATGCTGAAGCTACTGTCAGATGGTCAGGAGTCTAGCATCGTAAGGCTCAGCGTTTACAAACGATCCGAATAAATTCACAAAAAAAAATTCTAAATTCACAAAAGTTGAACTACTGCATGCAAGATTTATGTTTGCTGAAGAATGTTTCTTTTTCTTGTGGCAGGACATGTGGAACCACAAGGAGCTGAACAACGCCGACTGCAGCTCGAACGGCGAGGTCACGTCGATCGTTTACTACAAGAGCTACATCTTCTCCGGGCACTCTGATGGAACACTAAAGGTTGCTCATCCATAGTTTCAGTTTCAGCCACAGGTCATCACAATGGTTTCAGTTTCTGAAGTCTGAAAATTTAAAATCCAGGTCTGGGAGGGAAGCGAGAACATCCTTCGGCTCGTCCAGGAATCCCAGGAGCACGCGAAAGCCATCACCAGCTTGTCAATCCTGCCTTCGGAGGAGAAGCTGTACAGCGGATCCATGGACAGAACTATCAGGGTAACAACATATATTTCTTTCTTCGTAAAATCGAGGAAAGTTACGGATTAATCACAATGTGCAAAGTTCAGAATAAAACTCGTTGGCTGGTACGTACATGGGCAGGTTTGGCAGTTCCGGGACGGCCTCCGGTGCGCGGAGGTGTACGACACGAGGGACCCCGTGCAGAACCTGGCGGTGGCGAGCGCCATGGCCTGCTTCGTGCCGCAGGGCGCCGGCGTGAAGACGCTGAGCTGGAACGGCGGCACCCCCAAGGTGCTGAACCCGAGCAAGTCCGTGCGGTCCATGGCGCTGGTGCACGGCAAGCTCTTCTGCGGCTGCAACGACGGCAGCATCCAGGAGATCGACCTGGCCAGCGGCACGCTGGGCGTCATCCAGCCCGGGAACAAGAGGATCCTCGGCAAGTCCAACCCGGTCTACTCCCTGCAGGTCCACGACGGGCTGCTCTACACCGGGAGCACCCCTCTCGACGGCGCGTCCGTCAAGGTGCTTGCTACATGAACTCGATCGACAAACCAAACTATCTCCGGCGACTCGATGCTTTTGTGAGTTGTTTCTGACGACGGTTTGGGGGCGTTGCTGCTGCTGCGTGTAGATATGGAACAGCTCGAACTACAACCTGGTTGGGTCGATACCGTCGGCGGCGGAGGTGCGGTCACTGGTGGTGAGCGCGGACCTGGTGTACCTGGGCTCAAGGAACGGCGCCGTGGAGATCTGGTCCAGGGAGAAGCTCATCAAGATCGGCGCTCTTCAGGCCGGCGGCGCCGGCTGCCGGGTCCAGTGCATGGCGGTGGACGCCGACGGGGACGTCCTCGTCGTCGGAACGTCTGACGGCAAAATTCAGGTCAGGGTCGTGGTCTTACTATTTTTTTAGCCAATATTGCACGAAGGCTGTTCTTACACTGAGTTCCCTTATTTTTCTACAGGCTTGGGGATTGACTTGAGCAGAGATATGCAGATTGTCGCGTACAGGGTGGGGACGACGGAATAAGTCACCTATCTTTGTGCAGAATGGTGACCAGAAATGGGGATGTACAGCTAAAATATACTTGTAATTTAAATGTAGAGTAATTTTTTGGCATGCTTTTGCTGTTTTGCACGGATTGTTAAGAGCAACTCTAGCAAACCCCGCAAAACGCCCGGCCCGCAAAAATTCTGATGAGTATGCGGGCTATGTTCTGGCCGGCCCAATTTTCCGGTCAGAACAGAGCCCGCATACTCGCCCGGCCCGCAAATTTTTTTGCCACAACCCGCAAACCGCACGTCCCGAACAGCATAAATACGGTTCCACGACCCTTTTGCGGGTCCAAACCCTATCCCCGACCGCCGCAAGCCACCCAATTTCCCTTTCCCCTCTACACATTCCTCGCCGCCGCCGACCACCCGCCCCGCCTCCAGCCGCCATGTGGGGCCGTATGTGGAGCTCCGGACGCGGCTCCAGCAGCAGATCCGGCCGGGGAAGGGACCCGCAGTGCGAGCGGCGCGTCCGGTCCGACGGCGCGCAGAAGCACGGGGCCCGGAAATGGACCAATCACGGCATGTCGCCGCCGGCGAGCTTCCAGCGGAGCGAGACGGCGGAGTACGACCCCCGACGCGCGTCCTTCTCCTCCGCGAGGTCCTCATACACCGAGAGCTCCTCCTCCTCCGGCGCGGGCCTTCTCCCCGTGAAGAGGGAGTGGTCGGACGAGGAGGAGGAGCCGGCGCCGTTCGCCTTCGTCCTCGTGAAGGAGGAGCCCGAGGAGCCCGCTCTGCTCGGCCACCGCGGAGTCGTCGGGCCCGAGGACTACGTCACAGACGTCGACGCCGTCGCGGCCGCCGTCGCCGAGCGGAGCGTGCGCGAGGAGGCGGAGCGCCAGCGTCACGCCGAGCATATCGAAGATCTCGAGTGGCGACAGGCGGTCGCCGCCAACGTCGCCGCCAACGAGAAGGCCGAGGAGTGGCGCCGCATCCGCGCGGAGCGGGCGGTGAAGTACGTCGACCTGTGCAGCTCCGGTGAGGAGGATTGAGCGTCCGGCTCCTCCATGGCGTCGTCCATTTGCCACGACCTCGCCGCCGTTTAGATCCGATCCCTCTAGTACTAATTTAACGTAGTATGTAGTATAACTATGCTTGTAGTTTGTTGATCATGTGATGAACTATGTAGTATGTGATGAACTATGTTTGTGCAATTTCTCCCGTGAAAATGTTTTTTTAAATTATGCAGGTTTAGATACGGTTTCTGTTCGGCCTCGCTAGTTTTCGACCCGCAAACGCGATCTTCGTGAAACCGTAAACGCGTTTTGCGGGTCGATTTTTTGCGTGGTCTGCTATAGTTTCTCTAAGGGCATCTCTAACGCGCCGTCCCGCAAATCGGACACACTGTATGCCTCCAAATGTGTTTGCGGGACGGATATCAGAGCCGACCATTCAACCCTACCCATCAAAACAGCCAGACACATTTCAAACGAAAATTGAACAAATCTGACAAATTAATGAGAACCAGTAGAAATTAAGCGGACACAACATTTATCATTAATATTTGGATTTTTTTGTGACATAGAAAAGGAGTAAAACTAGTCGAGTCTGCCCTTCGTCGAACGTTGGCATCCGTGTTCCACATCCTACGCTTCTCGCCAAACATGGGCATGTCCATGTCCGATGTTCTACTCTTCGCCGTCATTCGCAGGATGCCGCCGCCTCCCCATCGACGTTGCCAGTGGAGGTGAGGTTGACGATTGAGCCGGACGAAACCGCCTCCAAATTGTTGCGCCACGTGTGAACATCGCGAATGACCCGTAGTTGTCAACGGTGGCATCATGCCCGCCGCAACATCCGCCTCTGTCTAGACGTGGCGCAGCCACCGCGTGCGGACTCGAAGAGCGCCTACTGCTGGATGACGAGGCCTGGGCCCTATGCGGCCGTGGCCACAACAGCCTGCTCGTTGGCTTGCTTGGCGATGATTTGCTCCTCTGCCGGCCTCCTCGGCTTGGGTCCTCTGTCGTGGATCCGCGAGGAGGTCAAGGTTGTATCGCCACACCTCCGAAACGTCGACACTGTCCGCGTTGACTGCTTGTCCTGGCCCACCTCCTTCATGACGGCATCGAAGTGCGCTAGCACCTACGCCATGTTGAAGTCGGCAACCGGAATGGGGCGCGGGTGTTGGCTCATCGTCAACCGGGCGCCTCCTTCATTGTTGGGTTGTCGCCCAACAAGCTTGGAGGCAGTCATGGGGCCATGCCACGTGCTCTTCCTCCTAGTCATGGACAATCTCGGCAATTCCATATGGGCATCACGACGAGAGGCTTTTCCCCACCCTTCGAGGGTCCCGGCCATTGTGTTGGGCATCGTGGAGGGAGGAGGAAAGCAGTTGCGCCAAAGGAGCGCTCTACCGGGGATGTGGCTCGAGGATGGTGCGGGTTGTGGCGTGGACACGTGTTTTAAATAATGGACCACGCTGGGCATGGCAAGCAATCAAGGTTTTGGGCATGTTTGGTTCATGACTAACTTTGCCATTTTTTTGATAAAGAGTG
Organism: Triticum urartu; assembly: GCF_003073215.2. Classification (NCBI taxonomy): domain Eukaryota; kingdom Viridiplantae; phylum Streptophyta; class Magnoliopsida; order Poales; family Poaceae; genus Triticum; species Triticum urartu. The sequence continues at coordinate 164,500,814 of NC_053024.1, read as the reverse complement.
CTCTTTATTGACTCATAGTGTAGCATCAAGCGATACAATCATAATGAGTACACACCCGACCTCTGCATAACTAAGATGCACACAGCCAATGCAACACACACACACAAACAAACAATCACGCCGGCAAAAAGCAAAGTCTTACAAGACCGAAGCTATGCCTAAACGTATGGAGAAAAAGAAAACCCTAAAGCAAAAAACACAACTATCGACGAAACACAGCAGTGACCATCGGGCGCCAACCAATTCTTGACAACACAAGAACTACGAGAAAGTTTCTTCAAAAGCGACGCCTCCAGAAAGGGAACGACGCGCAAACGGCGCCGTCGCCAGTCCAACCACCAAAGGTCAGAACATGGGTTTTCACCCTGAAGATCAAATCCGAGCAAAACTCCGAGCAATGCCTTCACCAGGGTAACGACGCAAAAAACGACACCATTGCTAGGTATAACCAATCAAGGTCAGACGTAGGGTTCTCACCCCGGAACTCGAGACTGGGTACACGAGAAGTACCATCCAATAATCGAAGTCATCTTATGTTGTCTCCTCCACTTGCCTCGATCCCAATAGCTGCATATGCACACGGTTTCTGGTGGTGAGCGATGGTCATGCCGGCACGAGCAAGCTGACGTGACACGATGAAGCCGCTCGCTACCACCCGACGAAGTCTGATGGGGATGAAGAACAATGGCACTACCAAAATCCAAAATTTTGGACACTTCGGACGCCCCGCACCATCCTCACAAAGTGGCAGCCCATAGCTGATCTGCATGAGACGACAGCATTAGACATTGCCACTAACTCCGTCGTCCTTGCCTTGCGCCCGAGCCCAAGTAAGCACCGCCTCCCAGCTGGCGACATCGGCGACGGCCACGACAACTGCGCTAGGCCACCGCCTCAACCAGCTGGGCTGCCCTTGATGGTGGACGCCAGAGTAGCTGGTCGTTCCAGTGTGGATGAATCTCCACTCCACACTAGGGAAGAGGGAGCTGCTCACGAGCTCCTGCCGAGGATTGATGGCGCCGGGGAGTGGCTGCAACCAGTGGAGATGGCACCACTTAATGGTGTCCATGAGCGGGAGGAGTAGGCACTATGGTGCTGTTCTGACCACCCCCAGCCTCCCCGTTGGATCCAGCCGCGTGTGGACCGCCGGTGCCGCTGCAGCAAGTCGCCTTCACAACCTGTAGCCGCTGCCTGCACCCCTTAATGGCGTCCATGCATGAGGGACAGCAGCAGGCACTATGGTGGTGATCTGACCATCCCCAGCAATCCTTCCCGTTGGATCAAGCCGCGCGTGGATCGCCGACACCGCTGCAGAAACTCACCTTCACATCCTTGACCTGGCCGGTGCCTGCATCTCGTCAAACGTTGCATGATGCCTCACGAGGACGAAGCCCCGCCGCCGCCGTCAGCCGCGCGGACAAGCCCGCCGGCACCGACCGGTGGCGGCGAGGGGAGGGCGCACGGGGACGGCTGCGGGAAAAGCGGATCCAGTCGCCGCCCGAGTCGCCTACGCGGACGACGCGGGGGCAGTTTGGTGGTAGTATGGTGGTGTCTTCTTTTCCATAACTAAACTTAGGTAAACTGTGCCTGCCACAAAAAATGTGGCAAACAAAATGGCCACCACAAGTGTGGCTAAACTTAGGCAAACTGTGGCTGTCACAAATAAAAAGTGACGAACAAAATGGCAACCACAAGTGTGGTAAGATTTTACAAATAAATAAGTCTATGACATGTGGACCATGTAGTTAGAAAAGTGTGACAATCCATAAGTATGGCAATGAACTAAACACATGTCTAAGGTTTTGTGGCATGACTAATGTTAGGTGTGGCATTAGGCTACAAACCAAACATGCCTTAATTCTGATGAAATTGACTCTCCGAGTGTGTGTGTCTTTCAGGAGAAAATGCTGAAGAATAGGAAGAATGATCATGCATGGCATTTTACGACCTACGACAAGCGACCAGAGTTTGCTAAAGTAAGAAAATGATAATACTGGGAAGATATATTATGCCCTTACCTTACATGGTTATGCCTGCTGAGTTTTTGACTTGCTCTGTGATGGATGGTGCAGTGGGAGAGAAATGCAAGAGCTGGCCTGCGAGGGCTCTTTGCCTTACTCAAGCCTGAGAAGCCTTGGGATTAGCGAAGAGAGCAGCACAATGGGTGGCATTCAGGACTATTGATGGCTTCATCCCTGTCTCAAACTAATTGTCAGAGAGGTGAGTAACTAGGATGGATCTTGATTAGCATAAACTAATTGTATGTTTATGCAAGTACCTTGTCATTAAGTGCAGTACGTCATACTGATGAGAATGTAGAGATGAATTGTGAACAACAAGAGCATCTTCAGCCGTGTTCCAACACGCCCCCTTCTCCGACGATTATTTTGCGCCGGCGCCCTAAAATCAGCCCAATCGCGTTCCCATAAGGCCGTTTTTCGCCGATTTGGGCCGAAATTGACACCGGCCGACCCAGGCCGAACCCGGCGCGCTGGGGGCGCCCGGGGGTGTCAGGCAATTGTTTTTGGCGCGAAAAAATGGCGGGCCCGTTGAGTCAGCGACCCCCGCGCCCCGTCGTCCTCATCACCTCGGTTTCCCGCGGGGAATCAATGCCAAGGCTGCCGCCGGTCAGCCTTCCATTGATTCCTCACGGGCGGCGCTTCACGGCGATGGGGTGACTCCCTCTCTCCCGCCACGCGTACACACAGCGCCCGACCGCTATAAAAGCAAGGCTTTCCCCTCACCTCTAGCCACACCTTCCTGCAGCCGCCGCGCTCTACCTCGCCAACGGCCTCTCTCTCCCCGTGCTATGCCTCCCTCTGCCCGTCGCTGATGTTCCTCCCCTCTCTCCCCAATCCTAGCCGCGAGGATGTGCGAGCGATTCCCCGGCGATGGGACGGCGGCCAACGGCTTCGGCCGCCGCTCGCTGCACGAGTGGGAGGCGCACTTGCTCTTCGAGGCCAACATCCCGGCGCCTCCCGACATGCGCGCAGGGATGAGCGGGTGGAGGCTCCGCGCCGGTGGAGTCCCCATTCTCCCGCTGCTCGACGTCAACGCGCGCGCCGACTACTTCGCTGGCGAGGTCGACCGCGTGCGGGCGTCGCTGACAGAGGAGCAGCGCGCCCTCCCGTAGTATGCCGCCGACAACCACGAGGCGTGGGCGGCGTATTTCCAGTACCGGCAGGCGCAGCGGCTGGCCTCCACCAACGGGGCGCCGGTGGTGCGGAGCAACAAGAATAGCGAGGGGCGCCGCCTGTGGTGGGGTGCCCCGGCCGCTCGCTTGACGCCGTTCTCGAATACCTCGAGGGCGGCAACGACCCGCCCTTGAGATACCCTGCCGCCCCACCCCGGAGCGGCGGCCAATGGATGCCGAGGAGGACGGCGTCTTCTTCTTCTTCCTCCCGCTCCTCCTACTCCGGGTCGCCGGCGCTGTTCAGCGCCCAGGCCGAGCCCGCGGAGATGTCGCTCGGCTGGCGCACACGCAGCGCTGGCATCATCATCAACGAGGGCAGGCACGCCTCCTCCTCGGCTCCTCCGTGCTTCATCAAGCCGAAGACGGAGCTGGGCCTCGCCATCGTGAAGACGGAGCCGGGCCTCGCCGTCGTGAAGACAAAGCCAGGCCTCGCCGCCGTCAAGACGGAGCCGGGGCTCTCCGACGAGGCGGCACTGAAATGGGCGCGCGAAGACTGGGAGCGCTTGGAGCTAGAGCGCCAGTGTCACGCCCTGGAGCAGTTCGCCGCTCGGCGCCGTGGCTGCGACGAGGGAGGCGTCGTCATTCTCGACGACGACACGCCGCCACCGGTCCGCCAGGGCAACCTCGGGCAGGGGTCCAGCAGGGGCGGCCACGTCAAGGAGGAGAAGGACGACGAGGACAACGGCGAGGGCAGCGACGTCGCCGCGCTGAGCGCGTTCTTCATGTAGTCTGGGGCTTTGTTTTTAGTAAACTTTAAATTTCCTATGTAAAAGCTGTTTAAATTCACCAAAGTTTATGCCCGTTTGCCAAATAAAAAAGCCGAATGTCTTGTAAAAAAACCCTTCTAGGGCGACCCTTGGGCGACCCTAAGGCCGGCGGCTGGGAACTCATTCGGCCCCTGTCCGATTTTATCACCGGGTCGCCCCCAGGCGGCGATTGTTCGAGCTCCTCGAGAGGTCAACGGATGGAGATGCTCTAAGTGCCAAGCTATGAGATCGCCAGCAAAAGAGCAACCTAGACAAGTGTGGTCCTGGTCAAAATTGAAATAAAACCACGATACTTATTTTGAAATGAAGGGAGTAAGCAGTATCATGTACGTACCATTTCAACAAAAACCATAGAAGACCTATTTTGTTCAAATTTAGATCCTTAATATCAGGCTCACATCCATTTTGTTCGAACTTAGACCTAGAATGCCAAAGGCTCCAGTGATGGCTCCGTGAGATCATGATGCCGCTTAAACATCATGCACGCCTGAGCTTGTCGCGGCATGATCTGCAAGTTTCCTGCTGTATTGTACTTGAGGCCAAATGTGGTCATGTGGAGCACGCGGCGCCGGCTAGGCGGGCAGTTTTCGCCGAGATCCATCTCAGTAGGATCACGACGCAAATGCTGGTCATCCTTGTGGAACAGGGACTCAATGAGGCAGAACTTGCTGTCACCCATGTAGACAAAGCTTGGCGCCCCGGTGCAACTCAAACTCCTTGCAGAACATCTTATCCTGGCCAAGCTTCCAAGACGGAGGGCTCGTTACCTTGGCATCGACTGGTGGCACATCGCAGGAACAGAGGTAGCCAGAGCTCTCCTTGTCGCGGGCGAGGCTGACCCACGCCTCCAACTCGGCGTCGAAGTAGGCTTGGCCTGCAAAAGGCAATAGCCAGTTGCCATGGTGGGTTCACTCGAGGCGCTCGGCGTCGAAGGAGAATGTACTCGGCCGATTCTTGCGCCGGCGGCCGGCGGACACGAAGAGGGTGCGGCCGTCCGGGTGCAAGGCATAACACGCGATTTGCACGTTGTAGAAAGGCAGCGGGGAGTTGATGGTGGACCAAGACCAAGGAGCGCTGCTGTCGTAGGGTGGCGGGCTGGCAAGGTACTCGGTGCGGTCTTCCAGGAACAAGAAGAGCTTGCCGCCGATGGAGGCGAGGAGGGGGATGACGTAGTCGGCACGGCAGGAGGGCCACGGGCAGATGGTGAGGCTCATCGTGCGCGTGTCGAAGGCCGGGATGGCAGGGCTGGCCTCCTTGGCCTTCATGGCGAAGATCTTGGAGGCGTGGGAGATGAAGTTCCAGGACCTCACGTGCGGTGCTTCGATGCGGGCGACCGGCGGCTCGGTGAAGCGCTTGGACGGCAGGCCGGTGTTGGTGTCGGAGTCGAAAGCTTCGACGTCCAGCCTGTGGATGCCGTATCCCCTCTCCCAGTCTTCCAGCAGCAGGTAGAGATGCTGCTTCGGCTCCTTCGCCGGCCGCAGCTGCCTGACAGTGCGGCAGCCCCGCTCCTCTGAGCGCTTGCGCTTCGTCATATCCTGAATCTCCGCCTGCCGCGACTCGTACGAGCATAATTGAGCATAATTGGTTTGCTATCAATATTTGCCTTGCCAACTGTCGGCATTGCTAAATATTAATAATATCAAGACTTATCAACTATTGGTAACCTTATATGAAATAGACAAAACAACTTATAGCCAATCAAATAGTTGCCAATATTTAGCACAATGCTAAACATTGGCAATGTCAATTTTTGACAGCAAACTAATTATGCTCACCCTGCCCTATCCCTTCAATATGACAGTTCGTCCCACGGATCACGAACAAGGACCTGTATTTATGGATCAAAAAAGTGTTAAGCCAGCCCGAATCAAACTAGTACTGAGCAATAAAAAACAAATTTTTGGGTTTACATGGACTGTAAACCTCCAAACAAGTCCGTCCGCGATACTCACCACGATATGGTTCGTATTGAATATATATATTATGTGTATATTGTGTATTGGGTCCGCTTTCTAGTTTTTTATATAGTTGAGATCCGTGATCTACCTTTGTACATTATATAGACATGTCTATGCATGAAGAGCAATATATCATGCAATTTCTGAAAAAGGGCGCTTTATTACTTAAAAGATTTTAAGCATTACACCCGGCCTCTGTATAACTAAGATGCACACAGCCAAATAAGATCCTCTCACACAAAATAAAAATAGAAAGGCGAATTACAATGAAACATGTAGAGTCCGTATAACGCCTAATATGAAAGGGGGCCAATCCTTAGATCATGCTGCCACCCATATTGGATAAAAGTATCCCTCGCCGTAGCCTCCAATCATGTACACAGCTCCGTAAACAGGCCTCGATTCTCCACGCGTTGTAGAGAGGACCATAAACGAAGAGTCCCGGTACATCTATAGATAACCTGCAACAAAGAAATATTTAAAATCATGCAATTTCCACAACATACAAGGTATCAGTTTCCGCGTTCCCAACTCTAGCTTCCGCCCCGCCCCCGCCGCGCGACTCCTCCACGCCACCGCCGCCTCCCATCCGCCGCCGCTGCCTGCGCGCCAACCGCGCCAGCCGCCCCTACCCTCTATCCCTCCCGCGCTACAGCCACTGCTAGCCCCGCCCAATCCAGCTGCCGGCCAAGTCAAGTTCACGTATACATCTACGTGTGTGTTGCTTGAGAATCCATCAAGTTTGGCCTAGCTAGCTTTGCACTTCGCTAGCCCTGTCGATAGCCCCGCACGCTACAGCCGTCGTTCGCCAAGCCCCACTCGCCAGCCCCACGCGCTTCGCCAAGCCCTACTCGCCCGTTGCTGTCGTGCGCTTCATCGCCAGGCCGCCGCGTCACACGCCTTTTTGGCTTCTCCGCCGCTGCTCTCCCTGGCCCGCGCCTCCATGGCTGCCACTGCCCAGGTCTCCGTCGCGTCACCATCGCCGGTCTTCGGCGACTCCGCTGCTCAGCCGCCGACGGGCTCCTACGGCATCGCCGTCCCGTCTGCGCCGTACGGCGCCACTCCAGCAACCAGTCATCGGGCGCTGTCCCGCTTCAGTATGAAGTCCCGCCTGCAGGCTTCTACGGCGCCGCTCCGTATACACATCACAGGGTGTCCCGTCTGTGCCCTACAGAGCAGGGCATTCACATCGGGCTCGATGGCCGGCTCCTACAGCGCCGCGCCGGCTAGCCAATGGTCGGCTCCCTCTGCGCTGCAGCAGTCCTATGGCCACGCTGTCACGCTGCCCTGTTGGCCTACGCCTACCCGCCAACCTCGGTGCCTGCGTTTCCTTATAGTGCGCCCGCTTCGTACGGAGCACCCTACGGCGGTGCATCGACGAAGCAGGTGGCTTCGTCCGTGGTGCCGAGTGGTCCTTTACCCATGGTTTTTTATGCGCCGCCTCCCGCCCCTCCCGCTGAAAGGCGCCACGAGGGCCGGCGCGGTGGCAAGCACGGCGACCAACAACCGCCGCAGCAGGATGTTGGTGCACCTCGTCAGCAGCAACAACCACAGCTTCAGGTGCCTTTCCCGTGGGCCTCCGGTTACAACCCATGGATCGGTGTCGTTTCTGCTTACACCATGGCGTCTCCGCCCCCCTCGCCGGCCTTGCCGCCAGTGCCCTGGGACCCGGTGCTCTTCACCGCGCTGCCCACCGCTCCTACGCCGAGCAACTCCACTGGAGGTGATGATTGGTACATGGATACCGGGGCTACGGCTCACATGTTTGCTCATCCTGATAATCTTGCCTCCTTCACTCCCGTTACAACCGACCACCGCATCATTGTCGGCGACGGTTCTACACTCCCTATCACACATGTCGGGCACACTTCTTTTTCTTCTAATTTCATGCCTATTACTCTATCTAATAAACTTGTGTCATCTCATTTTATTAAGAACCTTATTTCCGTTCGTTGTTTAACACGTGAAAATCCTGTTGCTGTTGAATTTGACGAGCTTGGGTTTTGTGTCAAGGACGCTCGAACCATGATAGTACTTCACCGCTGTGACAGCCTCGACGAGCTCTATCCGGTGCATTCGCCGTCCACCTCCACCGCCGCACTGGTTGCTCTCTCCGCAGGCGTCAATCTCTGTCACGCTCGTTCGGGTCATCCCAACCCCTTCATACTTTGTCATATTCTTAAGAGTTTCAGTTGTCATAAGATAGAGGATAACACATGTCATGCCTGTCGTGTCGGTAAACATGTTCGCCTCCCATTTAATAACTCCATCACCATAGCTTCTTTTCCTTTTCAATTGATTCATAACGATGTGTGGACCTCTCTAGTTCCTAGTAATTCGGGTTATTTATATTATCTGGTTATCCTTGATGATTATTCTCATTACGTGTGGACTTTTTCTTTGTGCAGAATGTCAGATGCACTCTCCACTTTAACGGTTTTTTACTCCTATGTCAGCACGCAGTTTGGGCGTCCCATCCTTGCTCTTCAGACTAACAATGGAAAAGAGTTCGACAACCTTGCTTTCCGCACTTTTCTGTCGCACCATGGCACCGTTTTTCGTCTCACATGCCCGTATACTTCCCAGCAGAATGGTCGAGCCGAACGCGTCCTTCGCACTCTGAACGACTACGTTCGCACGCTCCTGTTCCATGCGAACGTGCTGCCTCGTTTCTGGTCGGATGCACTCGCTACTGCTTCTCTTCTCCTTAACCTTCGCCCGTGCCGCCCACGGTGCAACTATGAACCACACCATCTTCTCTTTGGTACGCCCCAATCTCATGATGGCTTGTGTATTTTCTGGTGCCTTTGCTATCCTAGCACTGCCGACTCCGCTCCTCACAAATTCGCACCTTGTTCTGTCGCTTGCGTCTTCATCGGCTACCCTTCCAACTCCAAGGGCTATCGGTGCTACGATCCCGTCTCCCACCGTGTGTTCACTTCCCGGCACATTTACTTTGATGAGCATGTGTTTCTGTTTCACCAGCTACCCCCGGATGTTCCTCCCACCACCGGTGACGCGGGCTCCTCGACGCCTCTCCCAGGGCACTCGCGCGCCTCTCTTGGCCCGCCTTGGCTTTGAGGCGCACCCCCCGCATGTGGCTCCTCCTCCAGCCGTAGCGCTGGCGCCCCCGGCGCCCACGATGTTGGCGCCCGCGGCCCCCGTGGCCCCCTCGGCGCCCTCGGCGCTTGCGGCCCCTCCCGGCACCCGCGGTCCCCCCGGCGCTTGTGCCCCCTCGGCGCCCCCGGCGGCCCCGGCGCTTCTGGCCGGTCCAGTTACCCGCGCCCATACGGGCATTTTTTGCCTGAGCTCGCTCTACGCCTCGGATGACTACGTCCATGCGGCGTCCACCTCTGAGCCGTCGCCATTGCCGTTCTCTGTTCGAGCCGCTCTTCGTGACCCGCTCTGGATGGCTACGATGCAAGAGGAGTTTGACGCCATGTTGCGCGACCGGACGTGGCAGCTTGTTCCCCGTCCCCGACACGCCAATGTGATTACCGGGAAGCGGGTCTTTAAACACAAGCTCTGTTCTGATGGTACCCTTGATCGCTACAAAGTGCGCTGGGTCGTTCGTGGCTTTCGACAGCGTGCTGGCATCGACTTCACCGACACCTTCACTCCGGTCGTCAAGCCCGGCACGATATGCACGGTTCTCCACCTTGCGGTCTCCCATGCTTGGCTGGTGCACCAGATGGACGTCTCCAATGCCTTCCTCCATGGTCACCTCGAGGAGCAGGTCTTCTGCCAGGAGCCCACCGGGTTTGTTGACCCGGTGCTTCCCGACCACGTGTGCCTGCTTTCGCGGTCCTTGTACGGACTCAAGCAGGCTCCGCGCGCTTGGTACCAGTGCATCGCGGCGTTTCTCCACCAGCTTGGGTTCCGCTCTACCCGCTCGGACACGCCTCACCCTTCGTCTATCATCAGGACTCTGACACGACCTACTTGCTGCTCTATGTCGATGACATCATCTTGACGGCATGTACGGCTGGTCTCCTCAGTCAGCTCACGGCTCGTCTTCGCACTGAGTTCGCCATCAAGGACTTGGGTCCTTTGCACTACTTCCTCTGTGTCGAGGTGGTGCGCCGTCCGGATGGCTTCTTCCTTCATTAGTGGAAGTACGCTCACGAGCTTCTGGAGCGCCTCGGCATGCTTAACTGCAAGCCCACCACTACCACTACTAGGAAAACACTTATACACAATAGCATAGTAGTAGCGCTGGAAAGAAGTAAGTGCTGCTGCTATTTAGCAGTAGCGCTTTTCCAGGAAATCGCTACTAGTAACTCCATAGTAGTAGCGCTGTGAAGCAGAAATGCGCTACCACTATGTGTGACCAGACGAGGCCACTGACTGTTTTCGTAGTTGTAGCGGTGTACAGAAAAAAGCACTACCACTAACAGTTTAGTAGCAGCGCTCTTTTTTTATGCGCCGCTACTGCTAGTGGGCCCCAATTAGTAGTAGCGCTTTTCCTAGAAAGCGCTACTACTAAGTTCAATAGCAGCAGCGCTTTTTTCAAAGCAGCGCTGCTGATAGTTGCGGCTGGTGCCACCTTTTCCACCCCCTCCCCTCATCTCCCCCACTTTGCCCTCTCTCCCCCTCCTTTCCCCTATCCCCTCTCCACTCTAGCTCCACCATTGTTTCTCTTCTTCTCTCTTCCTCCTACCTCTCTTCTCTCCTCATTAATGGCACCCTCCTCCATAAATGGCTTATATCTTTCTCCTACATCTCTCTTCTCTCCCCCATTAATGCCCCCATCCACCATAACCCCTCTCCATTAATTAGCTAGCTAGATTCACCTCTCCTCCCAACAACTAGATCTAGCTAGCTACTTAGCCAACCACACGTGCTCTGTCGATCGTTCTCTCTCATCATCTAATTAACCGCGTGCTCTCGGTCTCTCTCGGGAGATATATATAGGTGAGTAAAAAGTTGTTCATTTCAAGAATGGGAATATGTGTGCGAATGAGAATATGTGTGTTTGGGATATATATATATATATATATATATAGGGCTGGACTATTCTGTTACTAGTAGCAGAATATTATTCTATTACCCCTGGGTGAAGGAAATATGCCCTAGAGGCAATAATAAAGCTATTATTTATTTCCTTATTTCATGATGAATGTTTATTATTCATGCTAGAATTGTATTAACCGGAAACATAATACATGTCTGAATACATAGACAAACAGAGTGTCACTAGTATGCCTCTACTTGACTAGCTCGTTGATCAAAGATGGTTATGTTTCCTAACCATAGACATGAGTTGTCATTTGATTAATGGGATACCATCATTAGGTGAATGATCTGATTGGCATGACCCATTCCATTAGCTTAGCACCCGATCGTTTAGTATGTTGCTATTGCTTTCTTCATGACTTATACATGTTCCTATAACTATGAGATTATGCAACTCCCGTTTACCGGAGGAACACTTTGGGTACTACCAAACGTCACAACGTAACTGGGTGATTATAAAGGAGTACTACAGGTGTCTCCAAAGGTACATGTTGGGTTGGCGTATTTCGAGATTAGGTTTTGTCACTCCGATTGTCAGAGAGGTATCTCTGGGCCCTCTCGGTAATGCACATCACTTAAGCCTTGCAAGCATTGCAACTAAATGAGTTAGTTGTGGGATGATGTATTACAGAACGAGTAAAGAGACTTACCGGCAACGAGATTGAAATAGGTATTGGAATACCGACGATCGAATCTCGGGCAAGTAACATACCGATAACAAAGGGAACAACGTATGTTGTTAATGCGGTCTGACCGATAAAGATCTTCATAGAATATGTAGGAGCCAATATGGGCATCCAGGTCCCGCTATTGGTTATTGACCGGAGACATGTCTCGGTCATGTCTGCATTGTTCTCAAACCCGTAGGGTCCGCACGCTTAAGGTTACGATGACAGTTATATTATGAGTTTATACATTTTGATGTACCGAAGTTTGTTCGGAGTCCTAGATGTGATCACGGACATGACGAGGAGTCTCGAAATGGTCGAGACATAAAGATTGATATATTGGAAGCCTATGTTTGGATACCGGAAGTGTTCCGGGTGAAATCGGGATTTTACCGGAGTACCGGGAGGTTACCGGAACCCCCCGGGAGCTAAATGGGCCATTATGGGCCTTAGTGGAAAAGAGAAGAGGCAGCCCTACATGGGCCGCACGCCCCTCCCCTCCCTTGGTCTGAATAGGACAAGGAGAGGGGGCCGGCCTCTCTCTCTCTCTCTTTTCCCCCCTCCGCGAATCCTATTCCAACTAGGATTGGGGGGGGGAATCCTACTCCCAGAGGGAGTAGGACTCTCCTGGCGCGCCCTCCTTGGCCGGCCGCCTCCCCCCTCTAGTCCTTTATATACTGAGGCAGAGGCACCCCAAAGACACAAGTTGATCCACGTGATCATATTCTTAGCCGTGTGCGGTGCCCCCTTCCACCATAGTCCTCGATAATATTGTAGCGGAGTTTAGGCGAAGCCCCGCTGCAGTAGTACATCAAGATCGTCACCACGCCGTCGTGCTGACGGAACTCTTCTCCGACACTTTGCTGGATCGGAGTCCGGGGATCGTCATCGAGCTGAATGTGTGCTAAAACTTGGAGGTGCCGTAGTTTCGGTGCTTGATCGGTCGGGCCGTGAAGACGTACGACTACATCAACCAAACGCTTCCGTTGTCGATCTACTAGGTATGTAGATCACACTCCCCCCTCTCATTGCTATGCATCACATGATCTTGCGTGTGCATAGGAAATTTTTTGAAATTACTACGTTCCACAACACTGGGCTCTATAAGGACGCGACGAGCTACACCGTAGAAACTCCCCGAGCCATCCTGAACTGAACCCCCCCCGCCACCGGCCCCCCCCCGCGCCGCCGCCTCCCTCCCCCCGCGCCGCCCCCTCCCTCCCCACGCGCAGCGCCGCCCGGCCTCATCCTCCCTGCCCCCGACTCCTTCCCTTCGCCAGCGCGCCTCCACCTCCCGGCCGGCCAGGTGATGTGCGCGCATCAGTTCGCGTGAGGCCCGGCCGCCAGACACCCTTTCTCCATCTGGCGCGACGCCATGGGTAAAGCCAGAGATGGAGCTATTCCAGCACCGGCACCTGCGACGTCAGTCCACCGACGTGCTTGGCGCCGTCCACAACTCCATCGCGCTCGAGCCACCCCAGTTCGGGCGTAGTAAGTACCTCAGTACGAGTTAAAAACGATGGTTTGTTCGGAATAAAAGAAATGGTAGAAATTCAAATTGTAAAGTTCAAGCAAAAAAAGAAACCCCATGAAAATCCTACTTAGTAAGTACCTCAGTACAAGTTGTAAAATGAGAGAAGTTCAGAACAACGTTGTCAAAAAAATGTTGAGTTAAAAAAAGGAAACAAAACAAACACATTTTCTTTTTGAATAAAATATCATTCAGTTTGATGATACAAACCATACAAGTACAGGGGCGACGATACAGTAAACCGTTGAAAACTTACGAGAAAAATATTACCAAAAAAACAGAGCAAAGTCTAGTTAGTGAAAACACGCTTAGTACAAACCCATGCAAGCATCAGTACAAGTACCCTTTTCGGAACCATTGAAAATTACTCTACAAAAAATAGCTCAGTACAAACATACATATATATCAGTACGACTACTCTGTTTTTCACACGAGAAAACAGCAGGATCCGTCATGCCATATTCAAAATTACTCTTAAACGGTTTTGAAGTAGAGAAAACGTTCAACATGACTAAGTTTCGCACTTTCGATAGCTATCCAACGGTATATTATTTGCCATATTTTGACAAACTTTTTAAAAAAATCGCGTTCAAAATCAAATTTAACCGTATTCGAATTCGTTTTTAAACCATAAGGAAATAGAGAAACATTTCTATACGAAAAATTTGCGCATTTTACATAGCTTTCCAACGCCGTATCATTTGCGTCAATTCGACAAACCGTTTGCAAAAAATCATGAAAATACGTTTCTCCCAGAATTTCACCGTTTTTCAAATTACTTTTAAATCATATAGAATTAGAAAAAGCAATACATATATGGAAGATGCGGATTTTCACCAGATTTTCAACACTATCTTATTTGCTCAATTCTGACAAACCTTTTGAAAATTGAGTCCAAAATATGATTCACGTTTTCGGTTTTGAAAAAAATGTTCTTTCAAAACTGCTCTTAAACCATAATGATTTTGCAAAAACGTTCAATATACTTGAAATATGGTTGTCAAGAGCTTTCTAACGATATATTACACGCCACGTTCCGACAAAAAAATTACAAAAAGTTTTTGAACTAAAGAAGACGATCTGTTAAACACAACTGAAAGCATCAGTTCAACCGCTTCGAAAACATCAGTACAACCACTTGAAACCGTCAGTTCAAAAAGGGTAACAGAATAATATTCTGTTACGCGTAACAGAATAGCCCAGATGTGTGTGTGTGTGTATATATATATATATATATGAAGAGATTTGTGCTAGTGACATGCCCTCGAGCTGCTTATGTTTTGCCAAAATGTTGATTTATTTCCGTTTTGGTGAATTTCGAGCAAACTCATATGTCCTATTTTTAGGCAAGGTCATGCCAAAATTTTATATATATGACTCTGAAGCATGCATTATTTATTTCATAACCCTTTTGCTTGTTATACCGTGCAGTCGGTCATGAAGGTGAGTGGATGGAAGGTCGAGCGGTACATGCAATCCGCGGTGATGGACATGTATGCAAATAATCGGACTAGGATTAGATGTCCGTGTGCAAGATGCAAGGAAGGATTCCTTTTGGACCCTTTTGATCGTGGCACTTTGAAGGCGCACCTCCTGATGAATGGTTTCATGGATGTCTATACTCAGTGGATAAGTGAAGAAGAAGATGATGATGATGACGTCCTCATGGCAGGGAATAACGACATGGGGCTAGACGAAGAGATGACCGATCGACAAGAAGACGATAGCGCTGGACATGTCGGCGGGAAAGATTCCGGAAATGACGATGGCGGCGGAGAAGATTCCGGACATGGCGAAGAAGAGTCTGGACATGGCGGAGAAGAGGCGGCGGTCACGCCGCAGTCTTCGATGCTACTAAGTGCAGTCGTGCAGGACCCTCATGTTCGAGACCTCCTTCGCAAGAGTACTACTAGCGAGAGAGCTGCTTCTAGAGAGGAGGCCAAGCTGGCGCATCTTGAAGTAGACTCGAGGACTCCATTGTATGACGGTTGTGATCCCGAGGTGACCCGCTTGAGTTTCACCCTCGAACTTCTAAAGACGAAGGCCAAAAACAAATGGACAGACAAAAGCCTCGATGAGCATTTGAAGTTTCTACATAATAAAGTTCTTCCTGCGGGGAACCCATGTCCTACTAGTGTCGAGGAGGCCAAGAAAATTGTTTGCCCTTTTGATTTGCCACACATTAGGTACCACGCATGCATCAATGATTGCATCATTTATCGGGGGGGAGCACGTGGGAAAAACCAGTTGTCCGGTGTGCAGTGCTTCTCAATATGAGAAGGCAGGAAAGAAAGCTCCTCAGAAAGTTGTATGGTACTTTCCGATCACTCCCTGTCTGCAGCGGTATTTCGTAGATCCTAAGGAAGCATAGCTCATGCGCTGGCACGCAGAGAGGAAGAAGCCCGACGATGGAGATGATCCGAGGCTGAGACACCTCATAGATGGTAGCCAGTGGAGAGCATTCAATGCCATATATGGATTTGCTGCAGAAGATCCAAGGAACATCGTGCTTGGTGCGAGTATCGATGGCATGAATCCGTTTGGAAAACAGAACTACTGCTACAACTTAGCTGTAGCGCGCTAGCAGTAGCGCTGGACCCAACGCTACTGTTATGCATACTTCAAGCACTACTACTAGGGTTTTCTGTAGTAATGTACGCCTGTTGATACGAAGGCCAAGCTTTCTGCCACAGATGGTACTCCTGCTTCGGATGCTGCTTTCTATCGGTCTATCGTTGGTGCTCTCCAGTACCTCACTCTGACTCGACCGGAGATCCAGTATACCGTGCAGCAAGTGTGTCTTCATATGCATGCTCCTCGAGACGTTTACTGGGCTGCCGTCAAGCGGATTCTCCACTATATCTGTGGCACTATGGATCTTGGCGCCATGCTTCACGCCTCCGCCGACACCGCCCTCACCGCCTACTCTGAGGCAGACTGGGCGGGCTGCCCTGACACTTGTCGCTCCACTTCGGGCTATTGTGTCTACCTTGGACCCTCACTTATCTCATGGTCATCCAAGCAACAGTCTACAGTCTCTCGTTCTAGTGATGAGGCTGAGTATCGTGCGGTGGCCAACGCCATCGCCGAGTGTCCGTGGCTTCGCCAGCTACTTCAGGAGCTCTCTTGCCCTGTTGACCGTGCCACGATGGTCTACTACGACAACGTCTCGGCGGACTACCTCTCCGCTAACCCGGTGCATCATCGACGGACCAAGCATATTGAGTTGGATATTCATTTTGTTCGGGAATAGGTGGCCCTTGGCCATATTCGTGTTTTACACATCCCTACTTCCCAACAATCTGCCAATTTCATGACCAAGGGCTTGCCTACGGTGTCATTTGAGGAGTTCCGGTCCAGTCTTTGCGTCAGCTAAAGGAAATATGCCCTAGAGGCAATAATAAAGTTATTATTTATTTCCTTATATCATGATAAATGTTTATTATTCATGCTAGAATTGTATTAACCGGAAACTTAGTACATGTGTGAATACATAGACAAACAGAGTGTCACTAGTATGCCTCTACTTGACTAGCTCGTTGAATCAAAGATGGTTAAGTTTCCTAGCCATAGACATGAGTTGTCATTTGATTAAACGGGATCACATCATTAGAGAATGATGTGATTGCCTTGACCCATTCCGTTAGCTTAGCATGATGATCATTTAGTTTGTTGCTATTGCTTTCTTCATGACTTATACATGTTCCTATGACTATGAGATTATGCAACTCCCGAGTACCGGAAGAACACTTTGTGTGCTACCAAACGTCACAAGTAACTGGGTCATTATAAAGGTGCTCTACAGGTGTCTCCGATGGTACTTGCTGAGTTGGCATAGATCGAGATTAGGATTTGTCACTCCGATTGTCGGAGAGCTATCTCTAGGCCCTCTCGGTAATGCACATCACCATAGGCCTTGCAAGCAATGCAACTAATGAGTTAGTTGTGGGATAGTGCATTGCGGAACGAGTAAAGAGACTTGCCGGTAACGAGATTGAACTAGGTATTGAGATACCGACGATCGAATCTCGGGCAAATAACATACCGTTGACAAAGGGAACAACCTATGTTGTTATGCGGTTTGACCGATAAAGATCTTCGTAGAACATGTAGGAGCCAATATGAACATATAGGTTCCGCTATTGGTTATTGACTGGAGACGTGTCTCGGTCATTTCTACATAGTTCTCGAACCCGTAGGGTCCGCACGCTTAACGTTCGGTGACGATTGGTATTATGAGTTTATGTGATTTGATGTACTGAAGGTAGTTCGGAGTCTCGGATGAGATCGGGGACATGACGAGGAGCCTCAAAATGGTCGAGACGTAAAGATCGATATATTGGACAACTATATTCGGACATCAAAAGGTTCCGAGTGATTCAGGCATTTTTGGAGTACCGTGTAGTTACGGGAATACGGGGAAGAAGTATTGGGCCTCATGGGCCAAGTGGTGGAAGAGAGGAGGCAGGACGCGCGGCCCCTAGCCTAAACCGAATTGGACTAGGGGGCGGCCCCCCTTTCCTCCTTTCCTCCCTCTCCTTCCTTCTCCCCTCCCCTTCCTTTCCTCCTCCTAATAGGAGTAGGAAAGGGGAGTCCTACTCCTACTAGGAGGACTCCTCCTCCTGGAGCGCCCTAGGAGGACCGGCCGGCCTCCCCCTTGCTCCTTTATATACGGGGGCAGGGGGCACCCTAGAACACACAAGTTGATCATTGATCCCTTAGCCGTGTGCGGTGCCCCCCTCCACCATAATCCACCTTGATTATATCATAGCGGTGCTTAGGCGAAGCCCTGCGTCGGTAGCAACATCATCACCGTAATCACGCCATCGTGCTGATGGAACTCCCCCGTGAAGCTCTGCTAGATCGGAGTTCGTGGGACGTAATCGAGCTGGACGTGTGCTGAACTCGGAGGTGCCGTGCCTTCGGTACTTGGATCGGTTGGATCGTGAAGACGTTCGACTACATCAACCGCGTTCTCATAACGCTTCCGCTTACAGTCTATGAGGGTACGTGGACGATACTCTTCCCTCTCGTTGCTATGCATCACCATTATCTTTCGTGTGCGTAGGAATATTATTGAAATTACTACGTTCCCCAACAGTGGCATCTGAGCCAGGTTTATGCGTAGATGTTATATGCACGAGTAGAACACAAGTGAGTTGTGGGCGATACAAGTCATACTGCTTACCAGCATGTCATACTTTGGTTCGGCGGTATTGTTGGATGAAGCGGCCCGGACCGACATTACGCGTACGCTTACACAAGACTAGTTCTACCGACGTGCTTTGCACACAGGTGGCTGATACGTCTCCAACGTATCTATAATTTTTGATTGCTCCATGCTATATTATCTACTGTTTTTGGACTATATTGGGATTTATTTTCCACTTTTATATTATTTTTGGGACTAACCTATTAACCGGAGGCCCAGCCTAGAATTGCTGTTTTTTTGCCTATTTCAGTGTTTCGGAGAAACAGAATATCAAACGGAGTCCAAACGGAACAAAACCTTCGGGAATGTGATTTTATCACCGAACGTGATCCAGGAGACTTGGACCCTACTCCAAGGAGTCAAAGAGGAGGTCACAGGGGTGGCGGCGCCCCCCCTGCCTCATGGGCCCCTCGGTTCTCCACCGACGTACTCCTTCCTCCTATATATACACACGTACCCCCAAACGATCAGAACAGGAGCCAAAAACCTAATTCCACCGCCGCAACTTTCTGTATCCACGAGATCCCATCTTGGGGCTTGTTCCGGAGCTCCACCGGAAGAGGGCCGTCATCATGGAGGGCTTCTACATCATCCTAGCCCCTCCGATGAAGTGTGAGTAATTTACCTCAGACCTTCGGGTCCATAGTTAGTAGCTAGATGGCTTCTTCTCTCTCTTTGAATCTCAATACAAAGTTCTCCCCCTCTCTTGTGGAGATCTATTCGATGTAATCTTCTTTTTGCGGTGTGTTTGTTGAGACCGATGAATTGTGGGTTTATGATCAAGTCTATCTATGAATAATATTTGAATCTTCTCTGAATTCTTTTATGTATGATTGGTTATCTTTGCAAGTCTCTTCGAATTATCCGTTTGGTTTGGCCAACTAGATTGGTAGTTCTTGCCATGGGAGAAGTGCTTAGCTTTGGGTTCGATCTTGCGGTGTCCTTTCCCAGTGACAGAAGGGGCAGCAAGGCACGTATTGTATCGTTGCCATCGAGGATAACAAGATGGGTTTATTTCATATTGCATGAATTTATCTCTCTACATCATGTCATCTTGCTTAAAGCGTTACTCTGTTTTTAACTTAATACTCTAGATGCATGCTGAATAGCGGTCGATGAGTGGAGTAATTGTAGTAGATGCATAATCGTTTCGGTCTACTTGTCACGGACGTGATGCCTATATACATGATCATGCCTAGATATTCTCATAACTATGCTCAAATCTGTCAATTGCTCAACAGTAATTTGTTCACCCACCATAGAATACTTATGCTCTTGAGAGAAGCCAGCAGTGAAAGCTATGGCCCCCGGGTCTATTCTCATCATATCAATCTCCATCACTTTAATCTTGCTTTGCCTTTTACTTTGCTTTTACTTTTTACTTTGCATCTTTATACCAAAAATACCAAAAATATTATACCTATCAGATCTCACTCTCGTAAGTGACCGCGAAGGGATTGACAACTCCTAATCGCGTTGGTTGCGAGTAGCTATCATTTTGTGCAGGTACGAGGGACTTGAGCATGGCCTCCTACTGGATTGATACCTTGGTTCTCAAAAACTGAGGGAAATACTTACGCTACTCTGCTGCATCATCCCTTCCTCTTCGGGGAAAACCAACGCAAGCTCAAGACATACCAAGAAGGATTTCTAGCGCCGTTGCCGGGGAGTTTACGCAAAAAGTCAACATACCAAGTACCCATCACAATCCCTATCTCTCGCATTACATTATTTGCCATTTGCCTCTCGTTTTCCTCTCCCCCCAATTCACCATTGCCGTTTTATTCGCCTTCTCTCTCTATCCTCCCTCTCTATTTGCTTCTTTTGCCCGTTTGCTCTTGTTTGCTCGTGCGCTAGTTTGCTTACTTGTCATTATGTCTGAAATTGGGGAAGTTATCGCCAATATGGGCGATAACAATATCATGGAAAATTCTGATGCTCCTGCTAAAGAACCTACCATCTTTCATACAAAAAAATTCTGTGTTGGTAGTGGTAATATTATTGGAAAAGGAGTTATTCAAGCTTTCTTTACTTGTGTCGGTGCTTTACCTTGTATGGGTAGTTCTATCCTTCACAGAACTAGTAGTCTTGCGGACGCTATTGCCATGCTTGTAGTTGAACTTGAAAGACAATTCATGCACATGCATCCTTCTATACAAAGGATTTTTCTGGAATTTTCTAATATTGAGCATCCTTCTATTAAGCATGCCGCTACTATCTTTTTGGCTCATGAGTTTAGATTCATAATAAAAGAATCCAAAGAAATCTTTGCACATTATAGGGTGGACGCTTGCCGTCCTCCCATAGAGGCTATCCTCTTTGATCAAGAAGAAATAATGCATTTTCAATCTCTAGATTATGTTGCTTTCAATGAAAATCTTAGAAAAAGGGTTCCTACCAATGTTTTAGTTCATATAATTTCTGAACTTAATGATGATTTGGCTATTCGAAATAATGAAATAGGATATTCTCTTGAATATAGGCTTACAAAGTTCTGTCAAAAGAATGCTTATAATGATGAATTGGTTGTGCATTATGAAGGACCAAAGGAGGAACCTATACCTCCCAAGGTTGATCTTGGGGACTTTTGTCCTGTTAAATTTAGTCCTTTTGATTACTTTTGCTTGCCTCAAAGAAAACTTTCTTCCGAACATAGAGAATATGAAATGAGTTTTAATAATCTATCTTACTATTATGGCAATACCTAGATCTATCCTCGCCTTTATGCCTAGCTAGGGCGTTAAACGATAGCGCTTGTTGGGAGGCAACCCAATTTTATTTTTATTCCTTTCTTTTTGCTCCTGCTTAGTAATAAATAAATTATTTAGCCTCTGTTTTGGTTGTGTTTTTTGTGTTTAATTAGTGTTTGTGCCAAGTAGAACCATTGGGAAGACTTGGGGAAAGTCTTGTTGAACTTGCTGTAAAAAAACAGAAACTTTAGCGCTCACGAGAACTGCTGTAATTTTTATTTTAAGAGTGATATTTAGTTAATTATTTTTTCAGATGATTAATAGACAAATTCCTCACGTCCATCAATTTATTTTATAATTTTTGGGGTTCTAGATATTGCGCTAGCTACATATTACTACAGACTGTTCTGTTTTTGACAGATTCTGTTTTTCGTGTGTTGTTTGCTTATTTTGATGAATCTATGGTTAGTAAAATATTTTATAATCCATAGAGAAGTTGGAATACAGTAGGTCTAACACCAATATAAATAAATAATGAGTTCATTACAGTACCTTGTAGTGGTCTTTTGTTTTCTTTCGCTAACGGAGCTCACGAGTTTTCTATTTTGAGTTTTGTGTTGTGAAGTTTTCAAGTTTTGGGTGAATTCTTTTGATGGATTATGGAACAAGGAGTGGCAAGAGACTAAGCTTGGGGATGCTCATGGCACCCCCAAGATAATCCAAGGACACCAAAAAGTTAAAGCTTGGGGATGCCCCGGAAGGCATCCCCTCTTTCGTCCACTTCCATCGGTAATTTACTTGGAGCTATATTTTTATTCGCCAACATGATATGTGTTTTGCTTGGAGCGTCTTGTATTATTTGTGTCTTTGTGTCTTAGTATGCCACAATCATCCTTGCTGTACACACCTTTTGAGAGAGCCATACATGAATTAAAATTTGATAGAATACTCTATGTGCTTCACTTATATCTTTTGAGCTAAGTAGTTTTTCTCTATGTGCTTCACTTATATCTTTTGAGCGTTATAATTTTGCTCTATGTGCTTCACTTAGATCTTTTAGAGCACGGTGGTTGATTTTTCTAAAGAAACTATTGATCTCTCATGCTTCACTTAAATTATTTTGAGAGTCTCTTAATAGCATGGTAATTTGCTTAATAATAATATGCTTGGTATTCAAGATTTGTGAAACTTTCTTTTGAGTGTGTTGAATACTAAGAAAAGATTGAAGCATGATAATTGTTTTGAGATATGGAGGTGATAATATTAAAATTCATGCTAGTTGAGTAGTTGTGAATTTAAAGAATACTTGTATTAAAGTTTGTGATTCCCGTAGCATGCACGTATGGTGAACCGTTATGTGATGAAGTTGGAGCATGATTTATTTATTGATTGTCTTCCTTATGAGTGGCGGTCGGGGACGAGCGATGGTCTTTTCCTACCAATCTATCCCCCTAGGAGCATGCGCGTAATACTTTGCTTTGATAACTTCTAGATTTTTGCAATAAGTATATGAGTTTTTTATGACTAATGTTGAGTCCATGGATCATACGCACTCTCACCCTTCCACCTTTGCTAGCCTCTCTAATACCGCGCACCTTTCGCCGGTATCATACACCTACCATATACCTTCCTCAAAACAGCCACCATACCTACCTATGATGGCATTTCCATAGCCATTCCAAGATATATTGCCATGCAACTTTCCACTGTTCCTTTTATCATGACACACTCCATCATTGTCATATTGCATATCCCGGTACATCGCCGAAGGCATTCATATAGATTCATATCTTGTTCTAAGTATCGAGTTGTAATTCTTGAGTTGTAAGAAAATAAAAGCGTGATGATCATCATTATTAGAGCATTGTCCCAGTGAGGAAAGGATGATGGAGACTATGATTCCCCCACAAGTCGGATGAGACTCCGGAAGAAAAAAAATAAATAATAAAAGAGAAAAAGAAAAAAGAGGCCATAAAAAGAAAGAAGATAAAAGGCCCAAATAAAAAATGAGAGAAAAAGAGAGAAGGGACAATGCTACTATCCTTTTACCACACTTGTGCTTCAAAGTAGCACCATGATCTTCATGATAGAGAGTCTCCTCTGTTATCACTTTCATATACTAGTGGGAATTTTTCATTATAGAACTTGGCTTGTATATTCCAATGATGGGCTTCCTCAAAATGCCCTAGGTCTTCGTGAGCAAGCAAGTTGGATGCACACCCACTTAGTTTCTTTTTTGAGCTTTCATATACTTATAGCTCTAGTGCATCCGTTGCATGGCAATCCCTACTCACTCACATTGATATCTATTGATGGGCATCTCCATAGCCCGTTGATACGCCTAGTTGATGTGAGACTATCTTCTCCCTTTTGTCTTCTCCACAACCACCATTCTATTCCACCTATAGTGCTATGTCCATGGCTCATGCTCATGTATTGCGTGAAGATTGAAAAAGTTTGAGAACATTAGAAGTATGAAACAATTGCTTGGTTGTCATCGGGGTTGTGCATGATTTGAATACTTTGTGTGGTGAGGATGGAGCATAGCCAGACTATATGATTTTGTAGGGATAACTTTCTTTGGCCATGTTATTTTGAGAAGACATAATTGCTTATTTAGTATGCTTGAAGTATTATTATTTCTATGTCAATATTAAACTTTTATCTTGAATCTTTCGGATCTGAATATTCATGCCACAATTAAGAAGAATTACATTGAAATTATGCCAAGTAGAATTCCACATCAAAAATTCTATTTTTATCATTTACCTACTCGAGAACGAGCAGAAATTAAGCTTGGGCATGCTTGATACGTCTCCAACATATCTATAATTTTGATTGTTCCATGTTATATTATATTCTGTTTTGGACATTATTGGGCTTTATTATTCACTTTTATATTATTTTTGGGACTAACCTATTAACCGGAGGCCCAGCCCAGAATTGTTGTTTTTTGCCTATTTTAGGCTTTCACAGAAAAAGAATATCAAATGGAGTCCAAACGGAATGAAACCTTCGGGAACGTGATCTTCGGAACAAACATGATCCAGGAGACTTGGACCCTACGTCAAGCAACCAACAAGGAAGCCACGAGGTAGGGGGGCACGCCTACCCCCTGGGAATGCCCTCCACCCTCATGGGCCCCCTGTTCCTCCACCGACATACTCCTTCCTCCTATATATACCTACGTACCCCCAAACAATCAAATACGGAGCCAAAACCCTAATTCCACCGCCGTAACCTTCTGTATCCACAAGATCCCATCTTGGCACATGTTCTGGAGCTCCGCCGGAGGGGGCATCGATCACGGAGGGCTTCTACATCAATACCATAGCCCTTCCGATGAAGTGTGAGTAGTTTACCTCAGACCTTCGGGTCCATAGTTATTAGCTAGATGGCTTATTCTCTCTTTTTGGATCTCAATACAAAGTTCCCCCCCTCTCTTGTGGAGATCTATTCGATGTAATCTTCTTTTGCGGTGTGTTTGTTGAGACCGATGAATTGTGGGTTTATGATCAAGTTTATCTATGAACAATATTTGAATCTTCTCTGAATTCTTTTATGTATGATTGGTTATCTTTGCAAGTCTCTTCGAATTATCTGTTTGGTTTGGCCTACTAGATTGATCTTTCTTGCAATGGGAGAAGTGCTTAGCTTTGGGTTCAATCTTGCGGTGTCCTTTCCCAGTGACAGTAGGGGCAGCAAGGCACGTATTGTATTGTTGCCATCGAGGATAACAAGATGGTTTTTTATCATATTGCATGAATTTATCCCTCTACATCATGTCATCTTGCTTAAAGCGCTACTCTGTTATTATGAACTTAATACTCTAGATGCATGCTGGATAGCGGTCGATGTGTGGAGTAATAGTAGTAGATGCAGGCTAGAGTCGGTCTACTTGTCTTGGACATGATGCTTATATACATGATCATACCTAGATATTCTCATAACTATGCTCAATTCTGTCAATTGCACAACAGTAATTTGTTCACCCACCGTAAAATACTTATGCTCTTGAGAGAAGCCACTAGTGAAACCTATGGCCCCCGGGTCTATCTTCCATCATATTAATCTTCCAACACTTAGTTATTTTCATTGCCTTTTATTTTACTTTCCATCTTTATCATAAAAATACCAAAAATATTATCTTATCATATCTATCAGATCTCACTCTCGTAAGTGACCGTGTAGGGATTGACAACCCCTTATCGCGTTGGTTGCGAGGATTTATTTGTTTTGTGTAGGTGCGAGGGACTCGCACGTAGCCTCCTACTGGACTGATACCTTGGTTCTCAAAAACTGAAGGAAATACTTACGCTACTTTGCTGCATCACCCTTTCCTCTTCAAGGGAAAACCAACACAGGTGCTCAAGAGGTAGCAATCATAGACCCACAATTCATCGGATCACGACAAACACACCGCAAAAGAAGATTACATCGAATATATCTCCAAGAGAATCAAGGAGAACTTTGTATTGAGATCCAAAGAGAGAGAAGAAGCCATCTAGCTAATAACTATGGACCCGTAGGTCTGAGGTAAACTACTCACACATCATCGAAGAGGCTATGGTGTTGATGTAGAAGCCCTCCGTGATCAATGCCTCCTCCGGCGGAGCGCCGGAAAAGGTCCCAAGATGGGATCTCACGGGTACAGAAGGTTGCGGTGGTGGAATTAGGTTTTCGTGGTGCTCTCTGATGTTTTTAGGGTACGTAGGTATATATAGGAGGAAGAAGTAAGTCGGTGGAGCCACGAGGGGCCCACGAGGGTGGAGGGCGCCCCCCTGCCTCGTGGCTTCCTCGTTGGTTTCTTGACGTCCACTCCAAGTCCTTTGGATCATGTTTGTTCCAAAAATCACGCCCCCGAAGGTTTCATTCCGTTTGGACTCCGTTTGATATTCTTTTTCTGCGAAACACTGAAATAGGCAAAAAAACAGCAATTTGGGCTGGGCCTCCGGTTAATAGGTTAGTCCCATAAATAATATAAAAGTGTATAAATAATCCCATTAAACAACCAAAATAGAATATATAATAGCATGGAACAATCAAAAATTATAGATACGTTGGAGGCGTATCATGATCGGACATGGTTTAGTTGATATGGATCACGTGATCACTTAGATGATTAGAGAGATGTCTATCCAAGTGGGAGTTCTTAAGTAATTTGATTAATTGAACTTTAATTTATCATGAACTTAGTACCTGATAGTATTTTGCATGTCTAAGTTGATGTAGATAGATGGACCGTAGTGTTGTTCCGTTGAATTTTAATGCGTTCCTAGAGAAAGCTAAGTTGAAAGATGATGGTAGCAACCACACGGAATGGGTCCGTAATTTGAGCATTATAATCATTGCTTCACAGAAGAATTACGTCCTGGAAGCACCGCTAGGTGACAAACCCGCTGCAGGAGCAACGCCATATGTTGTGAACACCTGGCAGAGCAAAGCTGATGACTACTCGATAGTTCAGTGTGCCATGCTTTACGGCTTAGAACCGGGACTTCAACGACGTTTTGAATGTCATGGAACATATGAGATATTCTAGGAGTTGAAGTTAATATTTCAAGCAAATGCCCGGATTGAGAGATATGAAGTCTCCAATAAGTTCTACAGCTGCAAAATGGAGGAGAATAGTTCTGTCAGTGAACATATACTAAGAATGTCTGGGTACCACAACCACTTGACTCAGCTGGGAGTTAATCTTCCTGATGATAGTGTCATTGACAGAGTTATTCAATCACTGCCACCAAGCTACAAGAGCTTCGTGATGAACTATAATATGCAAGGGATGCATAAGACTATTCCCGAGCTCTTCGCAATGCTAAAGGCTGCGGAGGTAGAAATTAAGAAGGAGCATCAAGTGCTGATGGTCAATGTCGGTGTCAAAACCGACGGATCTCAGGTAGGGGGTCCCGAACTGTGCGTCTAGGCCAGATGGTAACAGGAGGCAAGGGACACGAAGTTTTACCCAAGTTCGGGCCCTCTCGATGGAGGTAAACCCTACGTCCTACTTGATTAATATTGAAGATATGGGTGTTACAAGAGTAGATCTACCACGAGATCAGAGAGGCTAAACCCTAGAAGCTAGCCTATGGTATGATTGTATGTTGTGATTGCTGTCCTATGGACTAAAACCCTTCGGTTTATATAGACATCGGAGAGGGTTAGGGTTACACAAGGTCGGTTACAAAGGAGGAGATATCCATATACGTATTGCCTAGCTTGCCTTCCACGCCAAGTAGAGTCCCATCCAGACACGAGACGAAGTTTTCAATCTTGTATCTTCATAGTCTATCAGTCCGGCCAATGGAGATAGTCCAGCTGTCCGGAGACCCCCTAATCCAGGACTCCCTCAGTAGCCCCCGAACCAGGCTTCAATGACGATGAGTCCAGCGCGCAGTTTTCTTCGGCATTGCAAGGCGGGTTCCTTCTCCAAATTTTGTGTACCTGTCGAAATAATGTTCGGTTCCTTGTGACGGTTTGTACTCCTTGGCTTCTACGCCCAATAATGGCCACTTTCCACGTGTCGAGCGAATGTGAAGAGCCAGGGTGTTTTCACATTTACCCCCTAGCTATGTAGATGAGCCACCTATTTAAAAAGATGAGGATTCAGATCCAAATCACATCATCCTCCCTTGCCGAGTTTTCATCAGAGCGCGCCCGACAGAGATCCATTCCACCATGGACGGTCGACGCAGCTCCTCCTCTCGCACCCCTAGTTCCATGCCTGAAGATTGGGAGAGATGTTCCATCCCGCACAACAAATTGGTGATGCTTCAGTCCAAGGGATTTCTTCCCCCAGCGTATCTGGTCCCGGTTCGAGCCGGGCTTGCCACCTATAATGGCGGAGAGCAGGCGGAGAGCCGTCCCAATCCCTCCAAGGGAGAGCGGGTATGCCTTGTCCCTTATCTGGTAAGAGGGCTCGGATTCCCAATCCATCCGTTTCTCCAGGGGCATCTAGAGTTCTATGGCCTCCAGCTGCACAACCTTACGTCTGCCTCCCTGCTGCATATCACGGGATTCGTAGCCCTTTGCGAGTTATTTTTGGGCTGTGAGGCTCATTTCGCTTTGTGGAAGAAGTTGTTCTGCCTTGTGCCCCGTTCTAAGAAGTGATCAATATACCAAGTGGGCAGAGCCGAAGTGTGGCGTATTGCTAGGACCGGATACCTATCCGGGACCCCAAAGAAGACGTCCGAAGACTGGCCTTCCGAATGGTTTTATATAGAAGATGTCCCCCTTCCGGACCCTATTCGGATCGGCCTTCCTGAGTTTGACAACGCCCCTTCAAAGAAGCGCCAGAGCTGGCGTCCACGGAGCCCCCTGGAGGAAGGCGACCGTGACATTCTTTATCTGATGAGCCGGATAAGCTCTTTAGCTCGATCTGGATTGACCATGATCGAGGTCATGGCTATATGCATTATGCGGGGGGTGCAGCCCCTCCAGTATAGAGGCCACCCCATTTGGGAATTCAACGGGGAGGATGACGCCACCCGCCACGGCCGCAAAGGGCCGGGATCGGCTGCTGACCTAACAAAGATCTTGTCCACTTTGTACAAGGGAGAAGAGGAGGAATTCCTCCGTGTCAACCCGCAGGGCAGATTCTCTATGTACAATCCTCCGAGCTGGGTAAGAGGAGACTTTTTCTCGCCCATCCATTTCGTATTCCCATAACTTAAGTATTCATTCCGGCGATTTTATCGCAGGAGCTGCGCCAGGCCGTAAAGGAGATAAACTGCCGTCCTCCATAGCCCGAGGACCCTGGACGGTCCCTTGACCCGGCCTCCCAGGAGGATCCGGACATATCCGTGGAGCTGATCAATGGGGTTTTTTTACCAAGGGAGTAATGACAATACCTTGGTGGCCATTACGGCCGATTACCTTGGGCTAGTTCCAGCCTCACAGGTGACTGAGACCGAAATCCCAGCACTTAAAAAGGGATCCATCCTTGTGCTCTTTTTTTTCTATTGCTGTATAACAGCCGTGTCTTGCGGGGGAGGTCCTCGGGGCAGAAGGCCGAGCGTGCGACAACTAGCCAACAAGGGGCCACTAGGCCAGGCAGGCTGAAAAGATCTGCAGTCCGGATTGAGGCACCGGCGCAGCGGTATGGCGCGTCATCTTTATTGCAAGACATTAGTTACAGAGGCATATTAACGCCCATGCCTTCTTTTCAGGAAAAAGAGCGCTCGCCGGACTATGCCCGGAGAGGCTACCAATCGCGCCTCCACAGGCCAGGCTCCAAGGCCGGACTCAAAGGTGGGAACAAGTACAAGGCGTGCGCCAGGTGCTCCTCCGACAGAGGATACGGATAGACTGTCCGCCACCCATTCCAAGGTGGAAAGTGCCATGAACCACAGGCGTCGCCGGACTGTTCTTCGTGACGCTTGTTTCTCCCAAGAGGCATTGGATGCCTTCAACTCAGGAGACGCGCACCTCCATGCCGCTCAAAATGGTCTAGCCAAAGCCACGGAGCAGTATGTAAAAGACATACGGGTGA
This sequence comes from Triticum urartu, assembly GCF_003073215.2. NCBI lineage: Eukaryota > Viridiplantae > Streptophyta > Magnoliopsida > Poales > Poaceae > Triticum > Triticum urartu. Next base: position 164,471,288 of record NC_053024.1, on the reverse strand, counting down.
GAAAATTTGATGATTATATATATCAGTAGCCCCTGAGACTTGAAACAGTTAGGATAACTGATTTAAGGATCATTTGTTATGTAGGTTCTTACAGAAAAGAATACTCAACTGTCCCAGGAGCTGGAAGAGTGTAAAGCCCAACTCCAGGCCGCAATGGCCGTAGCAGGGGAGCCCAAAGAGACCCCCTCTGGTATCATATCCGTCAAATGATAAGTATCATATTAGAGTGCGGCTTTATATGCAGATCTGACGATAAAATTGCAGATGACGCTGGGGTGAATCCGGATAAGCAACTGCTCATACGCCAGCTGAAGGCCGGCGAGAGCGTGCTTACGAGGGTGAGGCAGGAGAAGAATGATCTCCAAGATGCCAACACCAAGCTGGGTGTGGAACTAAAAGATGTTCGTGCCCAACTGTCGGACTCTGTTAAGGAGAATCGGCGGCTTCGACGCGACATATTTAGTAAGTGCTTGAACAAACTTTGAAAAAGAGTACGGCAAGGAAGCTGGCTGACAGAGTTATGTCTGTAGGTATGCTAACAGGTCATCCTGCCGAGGAGATGCCTAGTTCAACGGGTGATCTTCTTCCCGAGCTCGCACAGTTGCACGAACGAGTTCGGCAGGTGATGCAAGGCGTTGCCCAGGCCTTGTGGTCGTCCGTCTCCATACCCGAAGGCCTTGGAGAGCTTGCAGAAAAGCTGAAGGGAGCACGGCGGTGTTTTCAATTATGGAAGATATCGGCCTGCCGTCAGGGCGCCAGGGAAGCTTGGGCAATGGTGAAGACACGGTACACGAAGGCTGACCCGAACCACACGGCCGAAGTTGGACCTATGGGGCCTGATGGCAAGGAGATCCCTGTGAATTTAGTGTACGGCCAAGTAGAATTGGCCGCAAAGTATTCCCAACAGGACTGTAGACTAGACAGCCTATTGGAGGGCATTGAAGAGGAATTCAACCAGTTAAATTGACTATGTAATTTTAAAGTGACATATATGATGTCTTCTAGCCGGATTGTAGATCCTTTGTCATGGCGGACCTTTTCGCTTCAACCTCGGGACCCGACAGTCCGGAGTGTATCCGAATACCCTCTCGGTTATATAAGAACCGGGGCATGCGTGGAGACCAGGCGTAGGGGTCATTAGTGCTTTATCAGACAAGTGCCCAACTAGTTATGTTATATTACATGGGTAGTAAGAAACATCTTCTAGAGAGAATAGTTCCGTTAAGGGTTCCTTTCCCTGGGTAGGCATGCCCTAAAGTGCATGTCCGGACTGTGATAAGAAGCGCAGTGAAGACGTCTGGGGGCAGATATGGATAATAAATAAAAGTTATCTTTTGTTCACCGACCGAATATTCTCTTAAGAACGCTAGCTTTCGGCTTCACCCAGTCTGAGGTACATGTCTGGCTGACCCGGCAGTAACAATCGCAGAAGTGCTCCCCTTATGCCCTAGCCGAATTAACGGGGACGTAGGGAATAAATACAAGAGCCAGGCAACCCAGCTTGGCCAAAACTTAAGTCATATTGATGCATATAATAGTGAAAAAAAGGTACATGCGGAAGTATAACACATGTGTTGGGCGTTGGGCCCAGGTAAATAATTTAAGCTTCTGTGAGAGAAGCCCCCAGGTATGAAGAGTGCGGCTAGCGCATCTTTGATGTATGAGTGAGGCACAAGATGATCCTTGAAGGCCTAGGGAAATAAAAAGAAAGAAAGGGAAACAAGACAGATGATGCATATGCAGAAAATGGACGAAGGGAGGGGACTAACGTAAAGTCCGGAGCTAGGCATAGAATCTTCGGAGCCTGGCTGCGTTCCATGCGTTCGGCTCGAGTAGACTGGTCGATGCATCCCTCAGTCGGTACGCTCCACCGGTCAGAACTTGGTCGATAATGAAGGGGCCTTCCCATTTGGGCTCGACCTTGTCTTTTTTCTTGTCCGGCAGCCGTAGAACTAGTTCGTCAACGTTATAAGTTTTGGCCCGTACTTCTCTGCTTTGGTATCTGCGAGCCTGCTGCTGGTAAAATGTGGAACGGGCTTTGGCTATGTTGCACTCTTCCTCCAATGTGTCCAGACCGTCCTGCCGATCGAGCTCGGCTTCTCTTTCTTCGTACATGCGCACTCGAGGTGAGTCATGAATTATGTCATAGGGCAGGACTGCCTCTGCACCGTACACCATAAAAATGGTGTATATCCAGTACTACGATTCGGCGTGGTCCGCAGTCCCCAGAGTACGGAGTCGAGCTCCTCTACCCAGTGCGTATCGGACTCTGTTAGGGAGCGCACTAATCGGGGTTTAATGCCACTCATTATAAGACCATTTGCTCGTTCGACTTGACCGTTGGTTTGTGGGTGATAGACTAAAGCGTAATCGAGCTTGATGCCCATTTTGCTGCACCAGAGTTTTCCCTCGTCAGCCGTGAAGTTTGTGTCGTTATCAGTGATGATGCTGTGGGGGACTCCGTAACGGTGTACAACCCCGGATATGAAATCTATCACCGGTCCGGATTCGGCTGTTTTTACCGGTTTAGCCTCTATCCATTTGGTGAATTTATCCACCATGACCAATAAGTATTTTTTTCTTGTGGGTTCCCCCTTTAAGGGGTCCGACCATGTCAAGCCCCCAGACCGCGAAGGGCCATGTAATGGGGATCGTTTGGAGGGCGGTGGGTGGCATGTGGCTTTGATTTGCAAAGAGCTGGCAACCGGTGCAATGTTGGACCAAGTCATGTGCATCTGCCCGGGCCGTTGGCCAATAAAATCCTGTGCGGAAGGCCTTGCTTACAAGAGCCCGGGCTGCAGCGTGATGACCGCCGAGTCCGGCGTGAATTTCTGCCAAAAGATTCCGCCCTTCCTCTTCGGAGATGCACCTTTGAAGGACTCCGGTAGCGCTTTTTTTGTACAATTCGCCCTCGTGGACCATGTAGGATTTGGATCGCCGCACTATGCAGCGTGCCTCATTTTGGTCCTCCGGAAGTTCCTGTCTAATTAGGTAGGCCAGGAATGGTTCTGTCCATGGGGCAATAATGGCCATTATTTCGTGGGCTGATTGTGTTATTTCGGTGGCGGAGCCTCCGATTGTGTCAGAGAGTTTGGTATCGGGTATTTTGGCCGGGTCCGAACTGTTGTTACCGGTGTCCCCCTCCCATGCTACGGATGGCTTGAAAAGCATTTCCAGAAAAATGTTGGGAGGGACCGCGTCGCGTTTTGCACCAATGCGGGCGAGGATATCCGCCGCTTGATTGTTTTCCCGAGCCACATGGTGAAATTCGAGCCCTTCGAACCGAGCTGACATTTTTAGGACGGCATTGCGATAAGCGGCCATTTTTGGATCCTTGGCATCGAAGTCTCCATTTATTTGGGATATCGCGAGGTTTGAATCCCCGCGTACCTCTAGGCGTTGAATGCCCATGGATACTGCCATCCGAAGACCATGTAGAAGGGCCTCATATTCGGCTCCATTGTTGGAGTCCGTATACATTATCTGCAGTACGTATTGAACGGTGTCTCCTGTTGGGGACGTCAAAACAACACCAGCCCCCAGACCAGCCAACATTTTGGAGCCGTCGAAGTGCATGATCCAGTTTGAATATGTGCCGTACTCTTTAGGGAGTTCGGCTTCCGTCCATTCAGTGACGAAGTCAGCCAAAACTTGTGATTTAATCCATGGCTTGTAAGTTATGTCGAACGGGAGGAGCTCAATGGCCCATTTTTCAATCCGGCCCATCACGTCGCAGTTGTTTATAATGTCGTTAAGTGGTACTTCTGAGGCTACCGTTATCGAACACTCTTGAAAGTAGTGTGCAGCTTCCGGGATGCCATAAATACCGCTTACACTATCTTTTGATAATGCGGGTACCGTGATTTGCATGGAGTAAGGACAGTGGAGATGTAGTAAACCGGCTTCTGAAGGGGAAATTTGTGTCCGTCCTCTTCTCGCTCAACGACAAGCACTGTGCTTACTACTTGATGAGTTGCCTCAATGTATAATAGCATTGGTTCGCCAATGTTTGGCGCGGCCAGGACTGGGTTTGTTGCCAATATGGCCTTTATTTCGTTGAGTCCGGCCGTGGCGTCGTCCGTCCACTCGAAGTGTTCGGTGCACCGGAGGAGGCGATAAAGGGGTAATGCCTTTTCTCCCAAGCGGGAGACAAAGCGGCTTAGTGCCGCCACGCATCCAGTTAATTTCTGTATTTGTTTGAGGTCTGTTGGGGTAGCCAACTGTGACAACGCTCGAATCTTGGCCGGATTAGCTTCAACACCTCTACTGGAGACAATGAATCCCAGGAGCTTTCCTGCTGGTACGCCGAAAACGCATTTTTCCGGATTGAGCTTGATGTCATATGTTCGGAGGTTGTCGAATGTGAGCCTCAAGTCGTCTACTAGAGTTTCGACATGCTTGGTTTTAATGACCACATCATCTATGTATGCCTCCACTGTTTTGCCGATCTGGTTTGCCAGGCATGTCTGAATCATGCGCTGATATGTTGCACCGGCGTTTTTTAGCCCGAAGGGCATTGTGTTGAAGCAGAATGGGCCGTATGGTGTGATGAATGCCGTTGCGGCTTGGTCTGGCTCCGCCATTTTGATTTGATGGTAGCCGGAGTATGCGTCGAGGAAACACAATGAGTCATGTCCTGCGGTAGCATCGATGATCTGATCGATGCGGGGGAGGGGGAAGGGATCCTTTGGGCAGGCCTTGTTAAGGTCCTTAAAATCGACGCACAAGCACCAGGATTTGTCCTTCTTTGGTACCATCACCAGGTTTTCTAGCCAGTCCGGATGTTTTATGTCTCTGATGAATCCGGCCTCCAATAGCTTGGCCAGTTCCTCTCCCATGGCTTGTCTTTTAGGCTCGGAGAAACGTTGAAGAGCCTGCTTGACTGGCTTGAATCCTTTTAGGATATTTAGGCTATGTTCAGCCAGCCTGCGTGGGATTCCTGGCATGTCTGAAGGGTGCCGGGCAAAAATGTCCCAGTTCTCGCGTAGGAATTCTTGCAGTGCGGCGTCGACATCAGGGTTTAATTGTGCCCCGATGGAAGCTGTTTTTGTAGGGTCTGTTGGATGGACTTCGAATTTGACTATTTCGTTCGCTGGTTTAAAGGAGGTGGACTTGGATCTTTTATCGAGTATCACGTCATCCCTGTTCACCATGGAGCGCAGTGTAGTTAGTTCTTTGGCCGCTAGGGCTTCAGATAGTGCCTCAAGGGCCAGTGCAGCTGTCTTATTTTCGGCGTGGAGTGCTATGTCCAGATCACTAACAAGAGTGATGATTCCGTTGGGCCCGGGCATTTTGAGCTTCATGTACCCGCAATGGGGTATGGCTTGGAAGATTGTAAATGCCTCCCGCCCTAATAGAGCATGGTATCCGCTGCTGAACGGGGCCACTTGGAATGTAATTTCTTCGGACCTGTAGTTATCCGGCGTGTTGAATACCACGTCTAGTGTGATTTTTCCAGCGCAGCGTGCTTCCCGACTGGGGATGATTCCTCTAAAGGTTGTGCTGCTTTGCTTAATGCGGCTCCAGTCTATTTCCATCTTTTGAAGAGTTTCCTCATAGATGAGGTTTAATCCGATGCCGTCGTCCACGAGTACCTTGGTGAGTCGAAAGTCATCCACGATTGGACTGAGGACCAGTGCGGCTGGTACTCGGGCTGTTCGGAATTTAGGCTCGTCAATGGCATTGAAGGTAATAGCCGTGTCGCTCCAAGGATTTGTTTCTGCTATGTGGCAGATTTCGGACGTGCTGTGGAGTGTTCGCTTCCGTCTATTATTTGACGCGAAGGTCTCAAAGACCGTTAAGACCGTATTGTTGTCCTCGGGGTGGTGCTCTGTGGTTTTTGGGAGGAGTAGATCCTCGCCACTTTTGGCCACCTGCCGTAGTATCCAGCATGCTCTAAGGATGTGCGTTGGTATCGCATCCGCTGTACTATGAATTTTGCAGGGTCCATTGAGCCATCCCTCTAGTACGGTTCCTTGCCCCATAGAGGGCTTTTGCTTTTTGGTAGTTATCCCAGGTGTATTGTGATAGTGCACCCTTTTATTTCGGACTGGGTTTGTATTTAGGGCCGGATTATCCCAAAATTTTATTTCGGTTTTCCAGGCGCTTTCCATCGCACAGTACTTTCGTACTATGGACACCAAGTCGGCAAAGCATGTAATTTCGCGACGACTTATGGCGTTGAGGATTCCCTTGTCCGTGCAATTATTGCAGAAGAATGAGATTGTGTCTTCCTCGCGGCAGTCCTTTATCCTGTTCTTGACCAGGAGGAATCTGGCCCAGTAATGGTGTGCTGTTTCTTTGGGCTCTTGCCTAATTTGGGATAGATCGCGTATGTTTGGGTGGGTGGGTGGAATTGAATCCAAATCCTCACCCAATCTGAGGCTCAATGGCCAAGGAGTTTCCGAACTCGAAAGTTTGGATTCTTGGATGTTTTTCAGTAAATCTAGCCCGCTGCCCGATTCTAGATTCAGGCTTTGAGTGACATCCTCCCCTCCGCGGGTATCCGTCTAGCTAGTCCTTAAGACGGATGAAGGGTTGCCGCATTGTTCTTCCACCACTGCAACGTGATGGGTGACCTGGGGAGAGTTAATTTCTCTCAGATCAGGTTGAGGCCCAATCTGATCGTAGTCTGTAGCGACTCCCAGGGCGGTGATGCGATCCAAGAGCTCGTTCAGGGAAGAGAGCTCCATTGGATCTAACTGCTCGGCGAGTTCCGAGTTGACGTTAAGATTGCTTTCGATGACCTGAGAAGTCATCGTCGGCGCGGCGACCGAACAGGCGGTCATAAGAAAACCACCTAGCCGGAGAGTTTGGCCGATAGCCAGAGCCCCCTTAGCGATAGTGCCGTCTTTAAAGACGGGACGAGACATCCTTCCTGGTGGTGACGGCACAGCGGAACTCTCAATGAAAGCACCAATGTCGGTGTCAAAACCGGCGGATCTCGGCTAGGGGGTCCCGAACTGTGCGTCTAGGCCGGATGGTAACAGGAGGCAAGGGACATGAAGTTTTACCCAGGTTCGGGCCCACTCGATGGAGGTAAAACCCTACGTCCTGCTTGATTAATATTGAAGATATGGGTGTTACAAGAGTAGATCTACCACGAGATCAGAGAGGCTAAACCCTAGAAGCTAGCATATGGTATGATTGTATGTTGTGATTGTTGTCCTACGGACTAAAACCCTTCGGTTTATATAGACACCGGAGAGGGTTAGGGTTACACAAGGTAGCTTACAAAGGAGGAGATATCCATATACGTATTGCCTAGCTTGCCTTCCACGCCAAGTAGAGTCCCATCCGGACACGAGACGAAGTCTTCAATCTTGTATCTTCATAGTCTATCCGTCCGGCCAATGGAGATAGTCCGGCTGTTCGGAGACCCCCTAATCCAGGACTCCCTTAGTCAATAAGACCACTAGTTTCAATGAAAAGGGTAAAGGGAAGAGGGGGAACTTCAAAAAGAACAGCAAGCCAGTTGCTGCTCAAGTGAAGAAACCCAATTCTGGACCTAAGCCTGAAACTAAGTGCTTCTACTACAAAGGGATTGGTCACTGGAAGTAGAACTGCCCCAAGTATTTGGCGGAGAAGAAGGATGGCAAAGTGAAAGGTATATTTGATATACATGTTATTGATGTGTACCTTACTAATGCTCGCAGTAGCGCCTGGGTATTTGATACTGGTTCTGTTGCTATTATTTGCAACTCGAAACAGCGGCTATAGATTAAGCGAAGATTGGCTAAGGACGAGGTGACGTTGCACGTGGGAAATGGTGCCAAAGTCGATGCGATCGCTGTTGGCACGCTACCCCTACATCTACCTTCGGGATTAGTTTTAGACCTAAATAATTGTTATTTGGTGCTAGCGTTGAGCATGAACATTATATTTGGATCTAGTTTGATGCAAGACGGTTATTCATTTAAATCAGAGAATAATGTTGTTCTGTTTATATGAGTAATATCTTTTACGGTCATACACCCTTGATGAGTGATCTATTTTTACTAAATCTTGATAGTAGTGATACACATGTTCATAGTGTTGAAGCCCAAAGTGCAGAGTTGATAATGATAGTGCAACTTATTTGTGGCACTGCCGTTTGGGTCATATTGGTGTAAAGTGCATGAAGAAACTCCATTCTGATGGACTTCTGGAATCACTTGATTATGAATCACTTGGTACTTGCGAACCGTGCCTCATTGGCAAGATGACTAAAACTCTGTTCTCCGGAACAATGGAGCGAGAAACAGAGTTATTGGAAATCATACATACTGATGTATGTGGTCCAATAAACACTGAGGCTCGTGACGGATATCGTTATTTTCTCACCTTCACAGATGATTTGAGCAGATATGGGTATATCTACTTAATGAAACATAAGTCTGAAATATTTGAAAAGTTCAAAGAATTTCAGAGTGAAGTGGAAAATCATCGTAACAAGAAAATAAAGTTTCTACGATCTGATCGTGGAGGAGAATATTTGAGTTACGAGTTTGATCTTCATTTGAAACAATGCAGAATAGTTTCGCAACTCACGCCACCCGGAACACCACAGTGTAATGGTGTGTCCGAACGTCGTAATCATACTTTACTAGATATGGTGCGATCTATGATGTCTCTCACTGATTTACCGCTATCATTTCGGGGTTATGCTTTAGAGACAACTGCATTCACGTTAAATAGGGCACCATCTAAATCCGTTGAGATGACATCTTATGAACTATGGTTTGGCAAGAAACCCAAGTTGTCATTTCTTAACGTTTGGGGCTGCGATGCTTATGTGAAAAAGCTTCAACCTGATAAGCTCGAACCCAAATCGGAGAAATGTGTCTTCATAGGAAACCCAAAAGAGACTGTTGGGTACACCTTCTATCACAGATCCGAAGGAAAGATATTCGTTGCGAAGAATGGATCCTTTTTAGATCAGGAGTTTCTCTCGAAAGAAGTGAGTGGGAGGAAAGTAGAACTTGATGAGGTATTTGTACCTGCTCCCTCATTGGAAAGTAGTTCATCACTGAAATCAGTTCAAGTGATTCCTACACCAGTAAGTGAGGAAGCTAATGATGATGATCATGAAACTTCTGATCAAGTTACTACCGAACCTCGTAGGTCAACCAGAGCAAGATCCGCACCAGAGTGGTACGGTAATCCTGTTCTGGAGGTCATGTTACTTGACCATGATGAACCTACGAACTATGAGGAAGCGATGATGAGCCCAGATTCCGCAAAATGGCTTGAGGCCATGAAATCTGAGATGGGATCCATGTATGAGAACAAAGTGTGGACTTTGGTTGACTTGCCCGTTGATAGGCATGCCATTGAGAATAAATGGATCTTCAAGAAGAAGACTAACGCTGAAAGTAATGTTACTGTCTACAAAGCTCGACTTGTTGCAAAAGGTTTTCGACAAGTTCAAGGAGTTGACTACGATGAGACCTTCTCACCTATAGCGATGCTTAAGTCCATCTGAATCTTGTTAGCAATTGCCACATTTTATGATTATGAAATTTGGTAAATGGATGTCAAAATTGCATTCCTTAATGGATATCTTAAAGAACAGTTGTATATGATGCAACAAGAAGGTTTTGTCGATCCAAAAGGTGCTAACAAAGTATGCAAGCTCCAGCGATCCATTTATGGACTGGTGCAAGCCTCTCGGAGTTGGAATATACGCTTTGATAGTGTGATCAAAGCATATGGTTTTATACAGACTTTTGGAGAAGCCTGTATTTACAAGAAAGTGAGTGGGAGCTCTGTAGCATTTCTGATATTATATGTAGATGACATATTGTTGATCGGAAATGGTACTAAATTTCTGAATAGCATAAAAGGATACTTGAATAAGAATTTTTCAATGAAAGACCTCGGTGAAGCTGTTTATATATTGGGCATCAAGATCTATAGAGATATATCAAGATGCTTAAGTGGACTTTCACAAAGCACATACCTTGATAAAGTTTTGAAGAAGTTCAAAATGGATCAAGCAAAGAAAGGGTTCTTGCCAGTGTTACAAGGTGTGAAGTCGAGTCAGACTCAATGCCCGACCACTGCAGAAGATAGAGAGAAAATGAAAGTCATTCCCTATGCTTCAGCCACAGGTTCTATCATGTATGCAATGCTGTGTACCAGACCTGATGTGTGCCTTGCTATTAGTTTAGCAGGGAGGTACCAAAGTAATCCAGGAGTGGATCAGTGGACAGCAGTCAAGAACATCCTGAAATACCTGAAAAGGACTAAGGATATGTTTCTCGTTTATGGAGGTGACAAAGTGCTTGTCGTAAATGGTTACGTCGATGCAATCTTTGACACTGATCTGGATGACTCTAAGTCACAAACCGGATACATATTTTTATAAAATGGTGGAGCTGTCAGTTGGTGCAGTTCCAAGCAGAGCGTCGTGGCGGGATCTACATGTGACACAGAGTACATAGCTGCTTCGGAAGCAGCAAATGAAGGAGTCTGGATGAAGGAGTTCATATCCGATCTAGGTGTAATACCTAGTGCTTCGGGTCCAATGAAAATCTTTTGTGACAATACTGGTGCAATTGCCTTGGCAAAAGAATCCAGATTTCACAAGAGAACTGATGACCCACAAGTGTAGGGGATATATCATAGCCTTTTCGATAAGTAAGAGTGTCGAACCCAACGAGGAGGAGAAGGAAATGATAAGCGGTTTTCAGCAAGGTATTTTCTGCAAGCACTGAAATTATTGGTAACAGATAGTTTTGTGATAAGGAAATTGGTAGCGGGTAACAAATAGTAAAAGTAAATAAGGTGCAGTAAGATGTCCCAATCCTTGTTGTAGCAAAGGACAAGCCTGGACAAACTCTTATATAAAGGAAAGCGCTCCCGAGGATACATGGGAATTACCGTCAAGCTAGTTTTCATCACGTTCATATGGTTCGCGTTCAGTACTTTGATAATTTGATATGTGGGTGGACCGGTGCTTGGGTACTGTCCTTACTTGGACAAGCATCCCACTTATGATTAACCCCTATTGCAAGCATCCGCAACTACAACAGAAGTATTAAGGTAAACCTAACCATAGCATGAAACATATGGATCCAAATCAGCCCCTTACGAAGCAACGCATAAACTAGGGTTTAACCTTCTGTCACTCTAGCAACCCATCATCTACTTATTACTTCCCAATGCCTCCCTCTAGGCCCAAACAATGGTGAAGTTTCATGTAGTCAACGTTCACATGACACCACTAGAGGGATACCAAATTCACATGACTACTTATAGCAAGACTTCTTCGATGTCCTCAGGAACAAACATAACTACTCACAAAGCATATTCATGTTCATAATCAAAGGGGTATTAATATGCATAATGGATCTGAACATATGATCTTCCAGCAAGTAAACCAACTAGCATCAACTACAAGGAGTAATCAACACCACTAGCAACCCACATGTACCAATCTGAGGTTTGGATACAAAGATTGGATACAAGAGATGAACTAGGGTTTGAGATGATATGGTGCTAGTGAAGATGTTGATGGATATTTACCCCCTCCCGATGAGAGGATTGTTGGTGATGACGATGGTGATGTTTTCCCCCTCCCGGAGGGAAGTTTCCCAGACAGAACAGCTCCATCGGAGCCCTAGATTGTTTCTGCCAAGATTCCGCCTCGTGGCGGCGGAGTTTCGTCCCGTGAGCTTGCTTATGATTTTTTCCTGGACGAAAGACTCCATATAGCCAAAGATTTTTTTCAGAGGGCCACCAGGGGGGCCATGAGGCAGGGGTGCGCCCCCACCCTCATGGACGGTGGGTGGCCCCCCTCTGGTACTTCTTTCGCACAATATTTTTTATATATTCTGAAAATAATTCCCGTGAAGTTTCAAGACTTTTGGAGATGTGCAGAATATGTCTCTAATATTTGCTCCTTTTCCAGCCTAGAATTCCAGCTGCCGGCATTCCCCCTCTTCATGTAAACCTTCTAAAATAAGAGAGAATAGGCATAAGTATTGTGACACAGTGTGTAATAACAGCCCATAATGCAATAAATATCGATATAAAAGCATGATGCAAAATGGACGTATCAACTCCCCCAAGCTTAGACCTCGCTTGTCCTCAAGCGAAAGCCGAAATCGAAAAATATGTCCACATGTTTAGAGATAGAGGTGTCGATAAAATAAAATACGGACATGAGGGCATCATGATCATTCTTAGAACAACAACAACATATATATATATTGTCATATGATCACTTATGCTAACTAACAATTCAATCACATACTCAAGTATGAATCAGAAACTTCATTGAAAACTAACAAACTATAATCTCAGTCATTGAAGCAATTGCAATTTATCTTAACATAGGAAAGAGTCAATATAAGAGCTTCTCAGCAAGTCCACATACTCAACCATCATTTAGTCTTTCACAATTGCTAACACTCACGCAATGTTTATGGGTATGAAGTTTTAATCGGACATAGAGAAAGATAAGGGCTTGTAGTTTTGCCTCCCAACCTTTTACCCCAAGGGTAATGTCAACAATAATAGTTCATGAAAATTTACATCCAATTAGCTATATATATCAGGATCTTTCCAACACATTGTGCTTGCCAAAGGATAAAATGTAAAAAGGAAAAGTGAAGATCACCGTGACTCTTTGCATGAAGTATAAGACAAGAATAAAAGATAGGCCCTTCGCAGAGGAAAGCAGAGGTTGCCATGTGCTTTTATGGTTGGATGCACAAAATCTTAATGCGAAAGAACGTCAATTTATATTTCCACTTGTGATATGAACCTTTATTATGCATTCCGTCGCTGTTATTTCTTCCACATCACAAGATCGTATAAAGCTTATTTTCTCCACACTAATAAATCATACATATTTAGCGAGCAATTTTTATTGCTTGCAACAATGACAACTTACTTGAAGGATCTTACTCAATCCATAGGTAGATATGGTGGACTCTCATGGCAAAACTAGGTTTAAGGATATTTGGAAGCACAAGTAGTATCTCTACTTGGTGCAAAGAATTTGGCTAGCATGAGAGGGAAAGGCAAGCTCAACATGTTGGATGATCAATGACAATATAATTTATCTTAGATGTAAGAAAACATGACCCATTACATTGTCTTCCTTGTCCAACGTCAACTCTTTAGTATGTCATACTTTAATGAGTGCTCACAATCATAAAAGATGTCCAAGATAGTATATTTATATGGAGAACCTCTCTTTCCTTATTACTTCCTATTAATTGCAACGATGACCAAAACTATGTTTGTCAACTCTCAACAATTTTTATTCATCATACTCTTTATATGTGAAGTCATTACCCTCCATAAGATCCATATGATCTATTTATTTCTTTTTATTTCTTCTCTTTTATTCTATTTCCTCAAGATCATAGCAATATAATCAAGCCCTTGACTCAACACTAATCTTTTTTATTTATATAGCTCATGGACTCGATTACATAGAAGGATCATAAAGCAAAACTCACAACTAGATCATACTAAAACTTTATTCTACTAGATCAAGATATTACCAAAAGGGTCGAACTAAGAAAAACGGTAAAGATAAAGGTGTGATGGTGATACGATACCGGGGCACTCCCCCAAGCTTGGCAGTTGCCAAGGGGACTGCCCATACCCGATACTCAGTTCTTCTTTGTTGGTGAAGAAGGTGTTGGTGATGATGGATAGTCGCACATTGAGCATAGGAGATCCTCAAATTTGCGGATAATGCCCTTGAGTGCAATGATATGCTCCTTCAACAAAATATTTTCACTTGTGAGATACTTGTTTTGAATACGAGCTAACTCAATCATCTTGAAAGCTTCAATCTCCGTTGGGGTAAAGAGATTGTGATGAGGTTGAATGATGTCTTCGTCTACTCCTGCCGGAACTTGATCCCCCATAGCCTTCTTGATCCCATCATCCTTGTTGATCTCTCCGGGCTCTTCTCTCTTCAGCTCTATCTTCATTAGCCAAGCATCGTTGCCCTCATTGTTGGAAGAGGAAGGTGAAGACATGATGCTTGGCCTTGACAACCCTGACAGAAAATAGCTCGAAACAAAAACAGGGGATATTTGCGTGATACGGTGGTCAAAACCTTTGGGAGATTATATAATGATTTTTTACCGACCAAAAGGAGCATCGTGCAAGAAAACGGAGTCCGGGGGGCACACGAGGTGACCACGAGGTAGGGGGCGCGCCCAGGGGGTAGGGCGCGCCCTTGACGTCTACTACACAACCTTCTTCTTGTAGACGTTGTTGAGCCTCCAAGTGCAGAGGTTTGTAGGACAGTAGCAAATTTCCCTCAAGTGGATGACCTAAGGTTTATCAATCCGTAGGAGGCGTAGGATGAAGATGGTATCTCTCAAGCAACCCTGCAACCAAATAACAAAGAGTATCTTGTGTCCCCAACACACCCAATACAATTGTAAATTGTATAGGTGCACTAGTTCGGCGAAGAGATGGTGATGCAAGTGCAATATGGATGGTAGATATAGGTTTTTGTAATCTGAAAATATAAAAACAGCAAGGTAACTAATGATAAAAGTGAGCATAAACGATATTGCAATGCGTTGAAACAAGGCCTAGGGTTCATACTTTCACTAGTGCAAGTTCTCTCAACAATAATAACATAATTGGATCATATAACTATCACTCAACATGCAACAAGGAGTCACTCCAAAGTCACTAATAGCGGAGAACAAACGAAGAAATTATGGTAGGGTACGAAACCACCTCAAAGTTATCCTTTCTGATCGATCTATTCAAGAGTCCGTAGTAAAATAACATGAAGCTATTCTTTTCGTTCAATCTATCATAGAGTTTGTACTAGAATAAGACCTTAAGACACAAATCAACCAAAACCCTAATGTCACCTAGATATTCCAGTGTCACCTCAAGTATCCGTGGGTATGGTTATACGATATGCATCACACAATCTCAGATTCATCTATTCAACCAACACAAAGAACTTCAAAGAGTGCCCCAAAGTTTCTACCGGAGAGTCAAGATGAAAACGTGTGCCAACCCCTATGCATAGGTTCATGGGCGGAACCCGCAAGTTGATCACCAAAACATACATCAAGTGGATCAATAGAATACCCCATTGTCACCACGGGTATCCCACGCAAGACATACATCAAGTGTTCTCAAATCCTTAAAGGCTCATTCCGATAAGATAACTTCAAAGGGAAAACTCAATCCATTACAAGAGAGTAGAGGGGGAGAAACATCATAAGATCCAACTATAATAGCAAAGCTCGTGATACATCAAGATCATACCACCTCAAGAACACGAGAGACAGAGAGATCAAACACATAGCTACTGGTACATACACTCAGCCCCGGGGGATAACTACTCCCTTATCGTCATGGAGAGCACCGGGATGATGAAGATGGCCACCAGAGAGGGATTCCCCCCTCCAGCAGGGTGGCGCAACGGGTCTAGATTGGTTTTCGGTGGCTACGGAGGCTTCTGGCGGCGGAACTCCCGATCTATTGTGCTCCTCGTAGTTTTTAGGGTATATGTAGGAGGAAGAAGTACGTCGGTGGATCTCCGGGCTGTCCACGAGGCAGGGGGGCGCGCCCAGGGGGTGGCCGCGCCCCCACCCTCGTGGGCAGCCCGAGACTCTTCTGGTCCATCTCCGATACTCTGTGGGCTTCTTCTGGTCCAAAAATAAGTTCTGTGAAGTTTTAGGTCAATTGGACTCTGTTTGATTTTCCTTTTATGAGATACTCTAAAATAAGGAAAAAAACCAGAAACTGGCACTGGGCTCTAGGTTAATAGGTTAGTCCCAAAAATCATATAAAATAGCATATAAATGCATATAAACACTAGTAGAAAAGGGGGCTTTGGTCCAGGCCGGGTAAGCCCATTAGTCCCGGTTCAGTCCAGAACCGGGACCAATGGGTGCATTTATCCCGGTTCGTGCGGCTAAGGCATTAGTCCCGGTTCACCTGGGCCCTTTAGTCCCGGTTCGCCCGGTTCGTGCCACGAACCGGGACTAAAGGGTGCGATGCCCATTGGTCCCGGTTGGTGGCACCAACCGGTACTAAAGGTTAGACCTCTAGTCCCGGTTGGTGCCACCAACCGGGACTAATGGGCTTTGAGGCATTAGTACCGGTTCATGGCACGAACCGGTACTAAAGGTCCCATTTTCAAACTCCCCCCCCCCCCCCCCCCCCCCCCCCCCGTGGACCGCCTTTTCAGTTTTAGAAAAAACAAAAGAAAATGATGGAAATGTCAATAAAAAGAAAATAAAATAAGTTTTCCATGTGATATGTGGTCTAGTTGTTGGGAAAATTTACAAATATGAATTTCGACTTTATTTACAAAATCTCAGAAGTATTAGTGTTACTAAATAATTATTTCACCTTTTTTGAATTTTGGTCAA
Organism: Triticum urartu; assembly: GCF_003073215.2. NCBI lineage: Eukaryota > Viridiplantae > Streptophyta > Magnoliopsida > Poales > Poaceae > Triticum > Triticum urartu. Next base: position 164,454,927 of record NC_053024.1, on the reverse strand, counting down.
ATCTGGTCAAACTATGGTGAAACTATGGTCAAACTGTGGTCAAACAATGGTCAAACTACTTATTCAAGAAATATTAGTGTTACTAAAAAATTATTCAAGAATATTAGTGTTATTAAATAATTATTTCACCTTTTTTAAATTTTGGTCAAATCTGGTCAAACTATGGTCAAACTGTGGTCAAACTATGGTCAAACTACTTATTCAAGAAATATTAGTGTTACTAAAAAATTATTGTTTTTTAGAACAATAGTTTTAAACTCAAACAGTGAAATATGTGACTTCATGCTCAAGCTAAATTCCTGAGGGTTAATAGGATTGACATCTTACTATTGTCAGGTGTCGGTGTCGGGGGACTAATCCACGAGCACCTATGGACCGGCGGACCGAGTCCCTTTCGGTTCGGCGGGGGCGAGGGTCGCACGAAGAGCGGATCGAGGCGAAGCACACGAGCAGTTTACCCAGGTTCGGGCCGCACGGATGCGTAAAACCCTACTCCTGCTTTGTGGTTTGTATTGAGTTCTTGCTCGGGAGCGCGGAGTGCTACAGTACACCCCAGCAGCTAACGAGACCGAGCGTGAGTGTTTCTCTCCTCCCCCTCTACGTTGCGCATGGGCCTCCTTTTATATGCTCAAGGGGTCACCGACAGGTGGCAACGTAGACAAGGGTAAAAATGGAAAGGTGTTGCGGTTGGTACAGCTACCTGCTACAGTGTATCATACCTAACCCTGACGGCAGGGGACGGGGACCAGGGCATTAAATGCCCGTCTGCGTCGCCTAAATAGTGCAAAAGGGACCGTCAGGGACGCCACCGCTCGCCACGATGGCAATCTTGTCAGCGCCGCTTGCCACCGTGCACCGCTGGCTGCACAGCCTCCCGCCACGTACGCCTGGAAGGGTCCCAGAGCAACACGTTGGTGGATGTGCTGGAGCGCGGACACAGAGTGGTGGCTTGCCGCGGCAAGCGCCCTGCCGCGGTCGTTGTCTTGTCGCGTCCGGGAGCTTGTCGCTCACCGGGCCTTGCCGGGACGCATGGTGCGTCGCGGCAAGTTCCTTGAGATGCCTTGGTTGGCCTTCCCGGCAAGCTCCTCTTGCCAGGGTCTTGTCTCCTTGGCTTGGATACTTTGTCCTTGAATGGCTCCAAAGGAACCACGGAGGACCTTGGCGGTCACCCGGCAAGCCTTGCCGCGGGATGCTGCGACTGCCCGTGCACAAGTTCGGGATACTAGGGTACTCCTACTCTAGTACACCGACAGGAGCCCCCGGGCCTGGGCCATACACGGTGCCGAGCGCTATTGGGCCAGGCCCAAAACAGGGCACGGGCATGCGCGGCCTGGGTTACGTCGTATCTCTCCCCGTATCCACCGCGCCCTCCCCGAACGGCACGCGTTGAATGCGGAGTCGTGGGATAGATCGTGGTGGTTTCTTTATTCGGAAAGGCGGAACGTCCGCCCCCCCCCCCTCTTTATAAGCATGGGAAACAGGGGTAGTAATTCTCCCTCAGCTCCCTCGCGGCAAGCTTGGGGGGGAAGATTGCCCGCTCCTTCCGCAGCGCCGCAATCCGCTGCGCCTCGGTCGACTTCACAACCTTCCGTTTGTCGGCTCTCGGAGCCATGGCGGAAGTGGTGGAGGAGGTCGACGGCGTTGGTGGTGCCTGGCGAGTGCTGCCGCTGCCCAGAATGCTTTTAGGGAGAAAGTGGAGCACTGGACGGAGGGTCTCGTGAATGCTGCCGCAGATATCGACAGGGAGCTGGCGCAGCTGGGGGTGGAGGATCTCGGGTATCCCTCTGATGAGAACCTCCAACCTAGCGCCAAGCTCACCTTGTTCTTCAAAGGCGTGGCGACGGCCCTCCGGCGGCTCCGGGAGAAGATCCCAAAGCAGCTGGCCGACGAGTCGCGCAAGATCTGTGCGGGAGCTCTTCAAAAGGTGTTGATGAAGGTGGCCTTCCGCAACCCGGGCCTCAACCTCACCAACGTCCTCAAGACCCTGCCGCCGGATGCTGATCTGGAGGCGCTCAAGACCCTTGTCGCACCCATTGTGGATAAGGTGAGCGGGATCAAGAGGATTGAGGGCGATCGAGTAGACTAGGCCGCCCGTTTTCTTCTTTTCTTGTCGCTGCTGGTCATGTTATGAGAACTATCTGTTAGAGCCGCGACAAGCTACCTTGTAATATAACTCTATTCCGGGTAATGATTGCAATGTTATTCCCTTTACTTGATTCCTCCCTTTGTATGTTTTTGCCCTACGCTTTTAGGGAACTTGCCGGTGCAGGCACCTTAGTCGCGAGCGCTGAGTGCGAGACGTCAGCAGCCTGCTGGCGGTGCCGCTATCGACAAGAAACCTTGTCGCAACTAGTCGCAGCTCACTTAAGTTGTTGAGCGGACTCGAAACAAAGTAAGGGCGCAACTAGCTACGAGTTGGTTCCTCCGCGCACAGGTTTTCCATACAAAGTGCGGTTGTTCAAGGGAGATAACTTAAAAATTTAAAAAATCTGATTGCTCAAACTTTGGCAACTTAGCTTTTCTGTTGTTTGCTTCCCGGTAAGGCGAAACTTTCTTGAACGACGTCTGGTCCATACCATTATCTTCTCCTTTCCCCCGGGCAAACTTGTGGGCGAGGGAACCTTCCTTTCCTTGAGAAAAAAGAAAGAGGAGAAAATAAAGATATGAAGCCTTACGGATCGTTATTGCTTACCGGGGAGTAGGTGCTGCACAAAGTGTCAGATCACATATGCAAAAAATAGAAAGCATGAAATTGACAAGATGTGCAGAGCATATGAGCTTTACTTATGCACGGGGTCTGCGCCTGGCTTTGTACAAAGGATTACATGCAACAGTGGCAAGACTTGTACAAAAGGTGGTTGCCGGAACAGGTTCCGGCAACCGCGCCTTACGGGTAAAACTTACGAAGATGCTCAATGTTCCAGGAATTGCTCACCGGAATGCTATCTTCGGTCTCAAGGCGGACAGCGCCAGGCCTAGTGACTCGTTTCACCCGGTAAGGGCCTTCCCACTTCGGCGTCAACTTGTTGGAATTCTTGGCGGACTGAACACGCCGAAGAACAAGGTCACCTTCCTCGAGACTTATGGCGTTAACTTTGCGGCTATGGTAGCGGCGCAAAGCTTGCTGGTAGCGAGCAGCTCGTACAGCAGCCTGAAGACGGTCTTCCTCAAGGAGTAGCGCGTCATCTTGTCGCAGCTGCTCTTGCTCAAGCTCATCATAAGCGAGCACTCGAGGTGACCCGTATACGAGTTCCGTGGGGAGAACTGCCTCTGCTCCATAGACTAGAGCGAAAGGTGTCTAGCCAGTGGCTCGATTTGGCGTCGTCCTGATCGACCAAAGAACCACCGGCAGCTCCTCGATCCAGTTTCTTCCGCACTTGTGCAGCCTGTCGAAAGTCCTGGTCTTGAGCCCACGCAGCACTTGAACATTTGCCCTCTCCGCTTGACCGTTGCTTCTCGGGTGAGCAACAGAAGCGAAGCAGACCTTGGCACCAAGATCTTGGACATACTGCATGAAGGTGCGGCTCGTGAATTGCGTACCGATGTCGGTGATTATCCTGTTAGGGATCCCGAAGCGGCAAAGAATCGACCTGAAGAATTTGACTGCTGACTGTGCTGTCACCTTCCTCACTGCTTCCACTTCCGGCCACTTTGTGAACTTGTCGATTGCAACGTACAAGTACTCAAAGCCCCCGACTGCTCGGGGAAAGGGGCCGAGGATGTCGAGCCCCCAGACCGAAAATGGCCAGGATAAAGGGATCGTCTGGAGAGCTTGAGCTGGTTGGTGTATCTGCTTGGAATGGAACTGGCACACTTCACACTTGGTTACTTTTGCAGTTGCATCCTGGAGGGCTGTCGGCCAAAAGAAACCTTGCCGGAATGCTTTGCTGGCAAGTGCTCTTGCGCCAATGTGGTGACCACATATGCCTCCATGTATCTCTGCCAATAGCTTTTGTCCGTCTTCCCGGTGAATACACTTCAATTTCACACCGTTGAGTCTTCTTCTGTACAGTGTGTTGTCGACAAACTGGTACATACTTGACTGCCGGGCTACTCTTTCCGCTTCTTCTTGCTCTTCGGGAAGTTCTCCTGTCTGAAGGAAACGGACAATCTGCTGTGTCCATGCTGGAGCTTGTGGCTCGACAACAAGGACTAAAGGCAAATATGCTGCTGCGGGAACATCCGCTTCTACGGCGAGAACCTGCGGCTCTGCCGGAGCTTGACGTTCCCCGGCAAGCTTGCCGGAGCAAAACTTGTCGGGAGTTTCTGCTTCAACGGAACAAACCCTAGGGCTTGCCGGAGCAGACTGCTCCTCAGCGCTCTTGGCGTTGATCTTGGGGACCTCCTAGCCTTTCTTCTTCCTGTTGTTCCGCCGCCGGTTTTTCTTTGCCGGGGCAGCATCCTCGCTGTCAGATCCTCCTGCTCCTGTATTCTCTCCGGGGAGTTTCCTCCCTTCCTCAGCACATGCACACTTGTTGGCCAGGGCATACAGCTCACTGACGTCTCTGATCTTGCACATCGCCATCTCCTCCCGCATCCTGCGGTTACGCACGTTCTGATGGAACGCGCTGATGACCGCGGCAGGTTGGACTTCTGGGATGTTGTGCTATACACGGCTGAATCTCTGAATGTACTTGCGCAGGGGCTCTCCTTCCTTCTGGGCGAGAAGATGAAGGTCACTCTCTTGGCCATGAGGTTTGTGGCCGCCTGTAAAGGCGCCGACAAACTAATGGCATAGGTCTGCCCAGGAGGATATGGAGTTGTCCGGCAAGTGCATGAGCCAGGACCTGACGTTGGGCTTGAGCACCAGTGGGAAGTAGTTGGCAAGGATCTTGTCGTCCCGCCCCCCGGCAGCCTGCACCGCGATGGTGTAGATGATGAGGAACTCCGACGGATGCGACTTGCCGTCGTACTTCTCTGGTACGTCTGGCTTCAAATTCTTCGTGCTGGGCCACTGGACTTGCCGCAGCTCACGAGTAAACGCAGGGCAACCTACCGCATACGGCAAGTCGCCTGGTTCCCCTGGCGCATGCATGTCGACAGAGGGCCCAGCGCGCTGGTCCGATTGACGTCGCGCTTCTCTTCGGTGCTCGATGCGAGTACGAGCGTCTACTTGCTGTCGTTCGTGAAGAACTTGGCGCTGATCGCGACGAGCTCGTGGATCTGATGACGCGGTGGAGTCGCTGTCGAGGTGGATCCGGCGAGTCGGCGATCTTGGCCTTCGGGGCAGAGAGTGCACAGTGGTTGCACCCCCACCGGTCTTGTTGCCACCGGCTCGTGCCTGGCTGACTTGCCGCGGCTGCGACGTGATCGGCTGCCGTTGAGTGTCGCCGTTGGCGAAGCCGATGAGACTCTGAATGGTGGCCCTCCAGTCATCGATCTTGTCTGCCGTTGGAGGGTAGTCCAGGAGCAGTTGAGCTCACGCCAAAGCTTCTGCTGTAGTTGCGGGTGGCGGTGGCGAACGGTGCGAGGAGCGGGATATGCTCGGACTTCTAACTATGTTAGAAGGAGCAGTATCCCGTCCAGGCGACCGTGCCTCGCTCGTGCCAGCATGTTGGCGTGCATGCTGGTCTTGAGCACTCCGAGATCCACCAGCTCGATCTTGGTCCAGCAAACGCATGGTACCGTGAGTACCATGACGCTGCCGGTCCCGCGCCTCCTGAGATGGGCGCGGTGCATGTACGGACGCCGAGGTCTTGGAGTGCGCCCGGTCGTTGTGGGAGCCGGCTACGCCGCCGATGGGCAGCGCAGCCTTGTCCTTGGACCTGGCAGCACCGTGAGCTCCCTCGTCGACGCCCGTTCTTCCGCCGGCGTCTGCCCCATCAGCCGTTTGCTCCGGCGGTGGTGGGTTCGGCGCGGACGGAGCAGCCGCCTCCGAAGCCTTCTTCTTCGGCGGCATGTCGATGAAGATGATGAAGATCTAGCTCGTGTGAATGCCGGATCTGGTTCACACAACCTCGACTCCCCTACCTGGCGCGCCAAGGATGTCGGGGGACTAATCCACGAGTACCTATGGGACCGGCGGACCGAGTCCCTTTCGGTTCGGCGGGGGCGAGGGTCGCCCGAAGAGCGGATCGAGGCGAAGCACATGAGCAGTTTACCCAGGTTCGGGCCGCACGGATGCGTAAAACCCTACTCCTGCTTTGTGGTTTGTATTGAGTTCTTGCTCGGGAGCGCGGAGTGCTACAGTACACCCCAGCAGCTAACGAGACCGAGCGTGAGTGTTCTCTTCCTCGCTCCCCCCTCTACGTTGTGCATGGGCCTCCTTTTATATGCTCAAGGGGTCACCAACAGGTGGCAACGTAGACAAGGGTAAAAATGGAAAGGTGTTGCGGTTGGTACAGCTACCTGCTACAGTGTATCATACCTAACCCTGACGGCAGGGGACCAAGGCATTAAATGCCCGTCTGCGTCGCCTAAATAGTGCAAAAGGAACCGTCAGGGACGCCACCGCTCGCCACGATGGCAATCTTGTCAGCGCCGCTTGCCACCGCGCACCGCTGGCTGCACAGCCTCCCGCCACGTACGCCTGGAAGGGTCCCAGAGCGACACGTTGGTGGATGTGCTGGAGCGCGGACACAGAGTGGTGGCTTGCCGCGGCAAGCACCCTGCCGCGGTCGTTGTCTTGTCGCGTCCGGGAGCTTGTCGCTCACCGGGCCTTGCCGGGACGCGTGGCGCGTCGCGGCAAGTTCCTTGAGATGCCTTGGTTGGCCTTCTCGGCAAGCTCCTCTTGCCGGGGTCTTGTCTCCTTGGCTTGGATACTTTGTCCTTGAATGGCTCCAAAGGAACCACGGAGGACCTTGGCGGTCACCCGGCAAGCCTTGCCGCGGGATGCTGCGACTGCCCGTGCACAAGTTCGGGATACCAGGGTACCCCTACTCTAGTACACTGACATCAGGAAAACAACAAGTGCAGACTTGGAAACGAGGGAGAATAGAACCCGGAAGTTAAGCGTGCTCAGGCTGGAGTAGTGAGAGGATGGGTGACCGTTCGGGAAGTTAGATAATTTGGAATGATGAGGGGTCATTAGAGATTAAATTGAGCAGTGATGAGGGGTGATTAGAGATTAGAGGTTAAAATAATTCAGAAATTTGAAAATAAAAAAAATTCAAAAAAAATTTCAAAAAAAATTTCAAAAAAAAATCAGAAAATTTCCTTTAGTACCGGTTGGTGTTACCAACCGGGACTAAAGGTGGACCGGCCACGTGGAGGGCCTTTAGTCCCGGTTCTGGATTGAACCGGGACTAAAGGGTGAGGGCATTAGTACCGACACTTCAGTCCCGGTTCCAGAACCGGGACTAAAGGCCCTTACAAACCGGGACTAAAGGCCCTTTTTCTACCAGTGAAAACATCCAAGGTTGATAATATAATAGCATGGAACAATCAAAAATTATAGATACATTGGAGACGTATCAGCCCTCCACCCTCGTGGACGCCTCTTGTCCTTCCCAGACTACTTCTTATTTTCCTATTTTTTCTGAAATATTCCAAAACGGAGAAAAATTGTTAGTAGAATTGTTTTGGAGTCGGTTTACTTACCGTACCATGTACCTATTCCTTTTCAGAGTCTGAAACGTTCTGGAAAGTGTCCCTTATGTATTCCTCCGGGGTTACGGTTTCAATAACATTAGGTTCAACATTTATGGGATTACCTGAGATACAATGTTTCATTCTTTAACCATTTACCACCCTCGGGTTTGTGCCTTCAAAGTAGTTGATTTTTATGGCACCAGAACGATAGACCTCCTCGATAACGTAAGGACCTTCCCATTTAGATAGGAGTTTGCCTGCAAAAAATCTTAAACGAGAGTTGTATAGCAATACATAATCACCTACATTAAACTAACGTTTTTGTATCCTTTTATCATGCCATCTTTTAACTTTTTCTTTAAATAGTTTGGCATTCTCGTAGGCCTGTGTTCTCCATTCATCAAGTGAGAAAATGTCAAAAAGCCTCTTCTCACCGACAAGTTTGAAATCATAATTGAGGTCTTTAATTGCCCAATATGCCTTATGGTCTAGTTCAAGAGGTAAGTGACATGCTTTACCATAAACCATTTTATACGGTGACATACCCATAGGATTTTTGTATGCAGTCCTATATGCCCATAATGCATCATCAAGTTTCTTGGACCAATTCTTTCTAGATCTATTAACAGTCTTTTGAAAAATTAATTTAAGCTCTCTATTGCTTAGTTCTACTTGACCACTAGACTATGGATGATAAGGAGATGCAATTCTATGATTAACATCATACTTACCAAGCATTTTACAAAAAGCACCATGAATGAAATGTGAACCACCATCAGTCATTAAATATCTAGGGACTCCAAACTTTGGAAAAATAACTTCTTTAAGCATATTAATAGAGGTGTTATGATTAGCACTACTAGTTGGAATAGCTTCTACCCACTTAGTAACGTAATCAACAGCAACTAAAATATGCGTATACCCATTAGAGGAAGGAAATGGTCCCATATAATCAAAGACCCAAACATCAAATGGTTCAATAACAAGTGAATAATTCATAGGCATTTCTTGACGTCTACTAATATTATCAATTTTTTGACATTCATCACAAGACAAGACAAACTTACGGGCATCCTTGAAGAGGGTAGGCCAATAAAAACCGGATTGCAATACCTTATGTGCAGTTCTGTCTCCAGCATGGTGCCCTCCATAAGCCTCGGAGTGGCACTTGCGTAGGATATGTTCCTGTTCATGCTCAGGTACACAACATCTAATAACACCATCTACTCCTTCTTTATAAGGATGTGGGTCATCCCATAAGTAATGTCTTAAATCATAGAATAACTTTTTCTTTTGCTGGTATGTGAAACTAGGTGGTATAAATTTAGCAACAATGTAATTAGCATAATCTGCATACCATGGAGCAGTACAAGAAGCATTTATGACAACTAATTGTTCACCGGGAAAGCTATCATCAATAGGTAGTGGGTCGTCAATAACATTTTCTAATCTTAACAAGTTGTCTGCAACGGGGTTCTTAGCTCCTTTTCTATCAATAATATGCAAATCAAATTCTTGTAGCAAGAGAACCCATCTAATAAGTCTAGGTTTAGCATCTTTCTTTTCCATAAGATATTTAATAGAAACATGATCAGTGTGAACAGTTACTTTAGAATCAACAATGTAAGGTCTGAACTTATCACAAGCAAATACAACTGCTAAGAATTCTTTTTCAGTAGTAGCACCGTCTAGAGTTTTACTAGCATATTGGATAAAATTTAATTTCTTATCAACTCTTTGTCCTAGAACAGCCCCTACAGCATAATCACTAGCATCACACGTAATTTCAAATGGTAAATTCCAATCAGGAGGCTGAACAATAGCTGTAGAAACCAAAGCTTTCTTAAGTATTTCAAATGCTTCTACATAGTCATCATCAAAGACAAAAGGAACATCATTTTGTAAAAGATTAGTCAGAGGCCGAGAAATTTTAGAAAAGTCCTTAATGAACCTCCTATAAAAAACGGCATGACCAAGGAAGCTTTTTATACGTTTAATGTCCTTAGGACACGACATCTTTTCAATAGCATCAACCTTAGCTTTATCAACTTCAATACCTCTTTCAGAAATTTTATGCCCCAAGACAATAGCTTCATTAACCATAAAGTGGCACTTCTCCCAATTCAAGACAAGATTAGTTTCTTCACATCTCTGCAAAACTCGATCAAGGTTGCTTAAGCAATCATCAAAAGAAGTCCCATAAATAGAGAAATCATCCATGAATACCTCAACAATCTTTTCACAAAAGTCAGAGAATATAGCAGTCATACATCATTGAAAGGTAGCAGGTGCATTACATAAACCAAAAGGCATACGTCTATAAGCAAAGGTACCGAAAGGGAAAGTAAAAGTTGTCTTTTCTTGATCCTCTTCTGACACAGGTATTTGAGAGAAACCAGAATAACCATCTAGAAAGCAAAAATGTGTATGTTTGGATAATCTTTCTAGCATTTGATCAATAAAAGGTAACGGTTGATGATCCTTTTTAGTAGCTTTATTTAATTTGCGGAAATCAATTACCATTCTATAACCTGTAACAATTCCTTGTGGGATCAATTCATCTTTATCATTAGGAACAACAGTAATACCTCCCTTCTTAGGAAAACAATGGACAGGACTTACCCACTCACTGTCAGCAACGGGATAAATTATACCTGCCTCCAAAAGCTTTAGTATTTCTTTTCTTACCACTTCTTGCATCTTAGGATTTAACCTTCGTTGGTGATCAACAACTGGTTTAGCATCTTTCTCCAATTTTATTTTGTGCTGGCATAGAGTGGGACTAATGCCCTTAAGATCATCAAGAGTATATCCAATAGCAGCACGGTGCTTCTTCAGAGTTTTCAATAATTTCTTTTCTTCATGCTCTGAAAGGTTAGCACTAATAATAACAGTATTCAAGAAGGGTCTACCAAATATGGGACCCTTAGGTGGAGGAGGATCCCCTAGGATTTCATCAAGATAAGCCTATTTAAGAGTATTTGGTAAAGGGTTAAGCTCAAACACAGGATCACCCTTAGGTGGAGGAGGATCCCCTAGGATTTCAACAGGCAAGTTGTGTTTCAAAATAGGTCACTGTTTAAAGAATACTTCATCTATTTCCCTTCTTTCATTCATAAACATATCATTTTCATGGTCTAGCAAATATTGTTCTAAAGGATCAGTAGGAGGCACGGCAATAGAAGCAAGACCAATAATTTTATCTTTACTAGGCAATTCTTTATCATGGGGTTGTCTACTAAATTTAGCAAACTTAAACTCATGAAACATATCCCCTAAACCCACAGAAACAATATCCTTATTGCAGTCTATCTTAGCATTAACAGTATTCAAGAAGGGTCTACCAAATATGGGACAAAAGTCATCTTGTGGGGAACCAAGAACAAAAAAATCAGCAAGATATTTAACTTTCCCACACAAGACTTCAACATCTCTAAGAATCCCAACAGGTGAAATAGTATTTCTATTGGCAAGCTTAATTGTAACATCTATCTCTTCTATCTCAGCAGGTGCAATATCACGCATAATTGCTTTGTATAAGGAATGAGGTATGGCACTTGCACTAGCACCCATATCACATAAGCCATGATAGCAATGATCTCCTATTTTAACAGAAATAACATGCATGCCTACAACAGGTCTATGTTTATTTTTAGTATCGGGTCTAGCAATTCTAGCAGCTTCACCAACGAAGTAAATAACATGCCCATCAATATTATCGGACAAGAGATCTTTAACCATAGCAACACTAGTTCAACTTTATTTTCTCAGGAGGTGTAGGTGTTTTAGCATTAGTCTTACGAACCACAGTTGAAGCTTTAGCATGATCCTTTATTCTAACAGGGAAAGGTGGTTTCTCAATATGAGCGGTAGGAACAATAGGATCAACATTATAAGTGATAATATTTTATTCAACTTTAATAGGTTCAACTACTTTTACTTCAATGGGAGGATTATATTTAAACCACTTCTCCTCAGGGATATCAACAAGAGTAGCAAAGGATTCGCAGAAAGAAGCTACTATCTCAGAGTCAAGTCCATATTTAGTGCTAAATTCACGGAAAACATCGGTATCCATAAAAGATTTAACACAATCAAACTTAGGGGTTATACCTGACTCCTTACCTTCGTCGAGATCCTAATCTTCAGAGTTGCGTTTAATTCTCTCCAATAAATCCCATTTGAATTTAATAGTCTTCATCATAAAAGAACCAGTACAAGAAGTATCGAGCATGGAGCGATTATTGAGAGAAAGCCGAGCATAAAAATTTTGAATAATAATTTCTCTTGAGAGCTCATGATTGGGGAATGAGTATAACATTGACTTAAGCCTCCCCCTGCTTGAGCGATGCTTTCTCCTTCGCGAGGCCAAAAATTATATATATAATTACGATCACAATGAGCAAGATGCATAGGATAAAACTTCTGATGAAATTCCAGTTTCAATCGGTTGTAGTTCCATGATCCCATATCATCACATAGCCTAAACCATGTCAATACCTTCCCTTCAAAGATAAAGGGAAGGCCTTCTTCTTGATAACATCCTCGGGCATACCTGCAAGCTTAAATAATCCACAAACTTCATACACATAGATTAGGTGCAAATCGGGATGCAATGCTCCATCTCCTGTAAAAGGATTAGCTAGCAGTTTCTCTATCATACCCGAAGGAATTTCAAAATAAACATTTTCGGTAGGTTTAGTAGGTTGAGGAGCAACTCTTTGCTCTACTAGTCGGGGTGAAGATACCCCGAACAAGCCCCTCAAAGGATTATGTTCCATAGTAACAAGTGACAGTAAATTTCAGCACACTATATAAATTTTTCCTTACCAAAGGCGCTTCACTCCCCGGCAACAACGCCGGAAAAGTGTCTTGATGACCCACAAGTATAGGGGATCTATCGTAGTCCTTTCTATAAGTAAGAGTGTCGAACCCAACGAGGAGCACAAGGAAATGATAAGCAGTTTTCAGTAATGTATTCTCTGCAAGCACTAAAATTAGCGGTAACAGATAGTTTTATGATAAGGTAATTTATAACGGGTAACAAGTAATAAAAGTAAATAAGGTGCAGCAAGATGGCCCAATCCTTTTTGTAGCAAAGGACGAGCCTGGACAAACTCTTATATAAAGGAAAACGCTCCTGAGGACACATGGGAATATCGTCAAGCTAGTTTTCATCACGCTCATATGACTCGCATTCGTTACTTTGATAATTTGATATGTTTGTGGACCGGTGCTTGGGTAGTGCCCTTCCTTGGACAAGCATCCCACTTATGATTAACCCCTATTCCAAGCATCCGAAACTACAAAAGAAGTATTAAGGTAAACCTAACCATAGCATGAAACATATGGATCCAAATCAGCCCCTTACGAAGCAACGCATAAACTAGGGTTTAAGCTTCTATCACTCTAGCAACCCATCATCTACTTATTACCTCCCAATGCCTTCCTCTAGGCCCAAACAATGGTGAAGTGTCATGTAGTCGACGTTCACATAACACCACTAGAGGAAAGACAACATACATCTCATCAAAATGTCGAACGAATACCAAATTCACATGACTACTTATAGCAAGACTTCTCCCATGTCCTTAGGAACAAACGTAACTACTCACAAATCATATTCATGTTCATAATAAGTGGGGTGTTAATATGCATAAAGGATCTGAACATATGATATTGCACCAAATAAACCAACTAGCATCAACTACAAGGAGTAATCAACACTACTAGCAACCCACAGGTGCCAATCTCAGGTTTGGAGACAAAGAATGGATACAAGAGATGAACTAGGGTTTGAGATGAGATGGTGCTGGTGAAGAGGTTGATGGAGATTGACCCCCTCCCGATGAGAGGATCGATGGTGATGATTTCCCCCCTCCCGGAGGGATGTTTCCCCGGCAGAACAGCTCCACCGGAGCCCTAGATTGGTTCCGCCAAGGTTCCGCCTCGTGGCAGCAGAGTTTCATCCCGAAAGCTTGCTCTCTATTTTTTTCTTGGACGAAAGACTTCATATAGAAGAAGATGGGCATCGGAGGCCTGCCAGGAGGCCCAAGAGGCAGGGGGGGCGCGCCCCCCACCCTCGTGGATGGCGGATGGCCCCCCTATGGTTCTTTCTTTGCCCAATATTTTTATATATTCCAAAACATGCCTCCGTGAAGTTTTAGGACTTTTGGAGTTACGCAGAATAGGTCTCTAATATTTGCTCCTCTTCTAGCCCAGAATTCCAGCTGTCGGCATTCTCCCTCTTCATGTAAACCTTGTAAAATAAGACAGAAAAGGCATAAGTATTGTGACATAATGTGTAATAACAGCCCATAATGCAATAAATATTGATATAAAAGCATGAGGCAAAATGGACGTATCAATGATCTCTCACTAAATTTCAAGGTATTAGTGTTCTCCCTGAGTATGCACCATTGCTACAGTTCGTCGTGCCGAGACATGACATGATGATCGGGTGTGATAAGCTCTACGTTCACATACAACGGGTGCAAGCCAGTTTTGCACACGCAGAATGCTCGGGTTAAACTTGACGAGCCTAGCATATGCAGATATGACCTCGGAACACTGAGACCGAAAGGTCGAGCGTGAATCATATAGTAGATATGATCAACATAGTGATGTTCACCATTGAAAACTACTCCATCTCACGTGATGATCTGCTACCTCTTGAGCATGCGTTGGTTTTCCCTTCAAGAGGAAAGGGTGATGCAGCAAAGCAGTGTAAGTATTTCCCTCAGTTTTTGAGAACCAAGGTATCAATCGAGTAGGAGACCACGCGCGAGTCACCTCGTACCTACACAAACAAATAAGAACCTCGCAACCAATGCGATAAAGGGGTTGTCAATCCCTTCACGGCCACTTGCAAGAGTGAGATCTGCTAGAGATGATAATAATAAGATAAATATTTTTGGTATTTTTATGATATAAATTGAAAGTAAAGATTGCAAAATGAAATATATTGGAAACTTGTATGATGGAAAATAGACCCCGGGGCCATAGGTTTCACTAGTGGCTTCTCTCAAGATAGCATAAGTATTATGGTGGGTGAACAAATCACTGTCGAGCAATTGATAGAATTGAGCATAGTTATGAGAATATCTAGGTATGATCATGTATATAGGCATCACGTCTGTGACAAGTAGACCGACTCCTGCCTGCATCTACTACTATTACTCCACACATCGACCGCTATCCAGCATGCATCTAGAGTATTAAGTTCATAAGAACGGAGTAACGCTTTAAGCAAGATGACATGATGTAGAGGGATAAATTCATGCAATATGATAAAAAAAACCATCTTGTTATCCTCGATGGCAACAATACAATATGTGCCTTGCTGCCCCTACTGTCACTGGGAAAGGACACCGCAAGATTGAACCCAAAGCTAAGCACTTCTCCCATTGCAAGAAAGATCAATCTAGTAGGCAAAACCAAACTGATAATTCGAAGAGACTTGCAAAGATAACCAATCATACATAAAAGAATTCAGAGAAGATTCAAATATTGTTCATAGATAATCTTGATCATTGATACGTCTCCAACGTATCTATAATTTTTTATTGTTCCATGCTATATTATATTATGTTTTGGACATTATTGGGCTTTATTATTCACTGTTATATTATTTTGGGGACTAACCTATTAACCGGAGGCCCAGCCCAGAATTGTTGTTTTTTTTGCCTATTTTAGGGTTTCGAAGAAAAAGATTATCAAACGGAGTCCAAACGGAATGAAACCTTCGGGAACGTGATTTTCGGAACGAACATGATCCAGGAGACTTGGACCCTACGTCAAGCAACCAACAGGGAAGCCACGAGGTAGGGGGGCGCGCCTACCCCCTGGGCGCGCCCTCCACCCTCGTGGGCCCCCTGTTGCTCCACCGACGTACTCCTTCCTCCTATATATACCTACGTACCCCCAAACGATCAAATACGGAACCAAAACCCTAATTCCACCGCCATAATCTTCTGTATCCACGAGATCCCATCTTGGGGCCTGTTCCGGAGCTCCGCCGGAGGGGGCATCAATCACGCAGGGCTTCTACATCAACACCATAGCCCTTTCGATGAAGTGTGAGTCGTTTACCTCGGACCTTCGGGTCCATAGTTATTAGCTAGATGGCTTCTTCTCTCTTTTTGGATCTCAATACAAAGTTCTCCCCCTCTCTTGTGGAGATCTATTCGATGTAATCTTCTTTTTGCGGTGTGTTTGTTGAGACCAATGAATTGTGGGTTTATGATCAAGTTTATCTATGAACAATATTTGAATCTTCTCTGAATTCTTTTATGTATGATTGGTTATCTTTGCAACTCTCTTTGAATTATCAGTTTGGTTTGGCCTACTACATTGATCTTTCTTGCAATGGGAGAAGTGCTTAGCTTTGGGTTCAATCTTGCGGTGTCCTTTCCCAGTGACAGTAGGGCCAGTAAGGCACGTATTGTATTGTTGCCATCGAGGATAACAAGATGGTTTTTTTATCATATTGCATGAATTTATCCCTCTACATCATGTCATCTTGTTTAAAGCGTTATTCTGTTCTTATGAACTTAATACTCTAGATGCATGCTGGATAGCGGTCGATGTGTGGAGTAATAGTAGTAGATGCAGGCAGAAGTCGGTCTACTTGTCTTGGACGTGATGCCTATATACATGATCATACCTAGATATTCTCATAACTATGCTCAATTCTGTCAATTGCTCAACAGTAATTTGTTCACCGACCGTAAAATACTTATGCTCTTGAGAGAAGCCACCAGTGAAACCTATGGCCCCCGGGTCTATCTTCCATCATATTAATCTTCCAACACTTAGTTATTTTCATTGCCTTTTATTTTACTTTGCATCTTTATCATAAAAATACCAAAAATATTATCTTATCATATCTATCAGATCTCACTCTCGTAAGTGACCGCGTAGGGATTGACAACCCCTTATCGCGTTGGTTGCGAGGATTTATTTGTTTTGTGTAGGTGCGAGGGACTCGCGCGTAGCCTCCTAATGGATTAATACCTTGGTTCTCAAAAACTGAGGGAAATACTTACGCTACTTTGCTGCATCACCCTTTCCTCTTCAAGGGAAAACCAACGCACGTGCTCAAGAGGTAGCAAGAGGGATTTCTGGTGCCATTGCCGGGAAGGTTCGTGCCAATTCAAGTCAATACTCGACTCCCGACAACGAGCCATTTCTTGCGCCGTTGCCGGGGAGATCTACACAAAAGTCAACATACCTGTCGTGGTTCTAACTCTGACAGTGATGTAGGGGGGTGAATATGGAGAGGCTAGATCTTAGCTATTGGGAAGTTGTTACACGCGAGGTTTACGAGTTCAGGCCCTTCTCAGAGGAAGTAATAGCCCTACGTCTCAGAGCCCGGAGGCGGTCGACTGGATTATGCGTGTATGGATACAGGGGTGCAAACCCTTCATACTGAGGGGGGAGTGGCTTATATAGAGTTCGCCGGCCCTCTCCTGCCCTCAGTAATGCAGGGTTTAAGGTACATTTAAGGTTGGGCGTTACTGGTAACGCCCCTAGTAAAGTGCTATAATGACCATAAAGACTACTTAATACTCGACCGTTTGCCTGCGGAGTGACTTCGGTCGAGTGGCTAGCTTCATGGTCGAGTGATAGCTTCTTGGTCGAGTGTCTTGAACCCGTCGAGTGGGATACCTTCGAGTAGAGGAAAAGGTGACTTCTCCTAGGGGTGTCCTAGGGTAAGACTCTTTGGTCAGGTCCGTGTCCCTACCCTAGGTACATGTCTTCATCATTAGCCCCCGAATGGATCGAGGTTAGAGTGGGGAAAAGTTGGAGATCTTTCCGACTGGTTGTTCGGGCTACATGAGCGCCTTGTTTTGGGTCAATCGTCACGGATGATGTTGCCAACCTTTTTCAGTCGCCTTGATCCATTCCAGGCCTTTCGTCGAGTGAATTTCTTTGTTTGTGACATACCGAGCGCCGGCGCGATCGGGGTCTTCTGTTTTGACAAGTCGTTTTGGTGGCCCGCGGATGTCGCGGGATTTGGATTTTGGGAAGCGCGCGGGACGGGAGCGGCCGCAGTAATCGGAAGCGATAAAGCGGAAGCTCCTCGATCCCCGCGTCGCCTTTTTCACCACGTACTGCGTGCGCGTCTGATGCGGGATTTGACTGGATAGCCTGGGCCTACCAGTCAGCCACTCGGAAGCGGTCCCTTATAAATTGCCGGCTCGGGGTTTCCAAGCAGTGCGCTCTCTTCTCCTCCTTTCATCCGCCTCTCTCCCTTCGCAAGTCCTTCCGCCACCTCCGTTCCCACCCCAGCGCAGCAGGCCCATGCGAGACTTCGCCGGCGACGATGACGAAGAGCAAGACCTCTGCTTTGGAGCGCTCGAAGAAGGCGGTGACAGCGGGGAAAGGGAAGAGGTCAGCTCGGGGCGGATCTTCCTCTAGGACCGCTCTGCCCAAAGGTTGGATCCAGGGCGACTGGATGCCGTCGGTGCTCCGGTAAGAGGATCTCGACGACATGGTCGAGGGGGGAGTCATTCCCCACGAAGCTGCGCGTCTTCCGGGGGGAGAGATCGAACCTCAACCCGGCGACGGTGAGTGCGTGCTCCTAGCCACCCACATCGACCGAGGGTTTTCTCTGCCGCCCCATCCTTTCTTCCGGAGTTTCCTGAATTTCTTCGGAGCGCAGCTCCACCATTTCACTCCCAACTCCATTGTCTACCTTGCTGCTTTCATCTCCATGTGTGAGGCTTTCTTGGGTTGTCGACCCCATTGGGGACTCTTCAAACACATCTTTACCTGCCGTTCTCAATCGGTCAAGAAGGCTAAGTCGAGTGACGAGAGGATGCAGGTGATCCAGCTGTGCGGGGGCCTGGCGATCCAGGCGAGGGGGAAGAGTTGTTTTCCGTCTATCACCTTCCCGGAGTCGGTCCGTGGCTGGCAGTCGACCTGGTTCTACTGCAAGGACGAGGCGACCCCCGGACAGTCGATTGGTCTTCCTCCTTTTTCCCTTGACCGAGCCGAGAAGCCTGCCTCTCTGAAAGTCGCGCCGGAGGAAAAGGCCCAAGTCAAGGTGCTGGCAGGCCGAGTGGTTGAGCTTGTCCGCGAGGGCGTGACTGGTATGGACCTGCTGGAGGTCTTTCTTCAAAGGCGCATCCAACCGCTCTAGGCCCGCGACCACCCGATGTGGCTGTATTCGGGTCTTGACGACACCACTCGGGTCCACCCGGAGGAGGTCACCGACGAGATGGTGGAGGGGTGGCTAACGAGCATCACGGGGAACAAAGACAGCCCTCGAGGAGCCAGGAGGGTAACCCCCACTCGACAACTCGTATGAGGTGGACCAGGTATGTCTTTGTGCTCCCGACTGATATCTTGTCTTCTGTATTGGTCTTTTTTGAATAAGTCGATTGACTTTCATCTTGTCTATTGTTTTCCAGGCGACCACCGAGATGTACTCGACGCCCAACGGGGCACAGGGGTCGACTGAGGAAGGGGAGGCGAGCGGAGGCGAGAGCGGGGACGACCAAGGCGAGTGGGAGTCCGATGGTGAGGGAGAGGGAGGCGACGACATCTTCTCCAGCGAAGGGGAGGAGGAGGAGGTTGAACCCCCCCGTCCGGAGGGGTGATCCAAGCTCAGCCACGATCCAGCGCGGGAACGTGGCAAGGAGACTGCTCCTGTTGGGCAGTCGTCGAAACGCCCTCGGACTTCTTCTCCTCCGCCGACTGGGAGGGCTCCCAAGCATCCACGAGCGACGCCATCCAAGCTGCCGAAGGCTCTGCCCAAGATGAAGATAGCTGTTCCTACCATTTCCGGGTAATAATAAGACTTTCTTTCCTTTGTCGGCCGTGGACGGATCCTTGGTCGATTCACTGAGCCAACTGATTGACTTTCGAGATTTGCAGCGGTGCTACTTCTGAGGTCTCCGCCAGGAACGACGACCAAGAGATGGAGGACGCTGTTACCTCCAACCCTGGTACGATTGCTGATGTCCTGCCTTTGAGTCGACTGAACCTTTATCGCGACTCTGGTCGATTGAATGTTTTCCTTGTAGCTCCTCCTCATGTTATCGACCTCCCGGACGATAAAGACAACGAACCGTTGAGAGTGAGGAGGCACAAGAGGGCGTCGACTGACAAGACCCCCCACCAATCTGCTCCAGCGTCCGAGGCCGAGGCTCGGGATGGTGGTGACGCCACTCGGGCTTCAGTGACCTTCGCCGTTCCTCTGGCGAGTGCGCGGCCCTCGTCGTCGACTGCGGATCCGTCTTCGCTTTTTGCCACATACCCCGTCCCTGAGGACCAAGCGGCTGCTGCAAAGGAGGCTATACGCCCGGCGGGGATCATGATGGAGCAAGTGAAGATGGCTCGGGAGGCCAGCCAAGCAGCCTATGACGCGAGTTCGGCTCTTCAGAGCAACGTCCAGGTCAGTCGACTCAACACTTGGTCTGTTATGATATGCTGTTTAGAGAGTCTCTTTTCCGAAGATCTTTGTATCTGTACACCCACTGGGTGTGTCTGTCAATCCTTGTACAAGTGGGGGCACGCTAAGTGCACCCACTGGGTGTAGTCCCCGAGACTACGGTGGACTGCTGGCAGTCGACTGTAGTCTTTACATTGTGTTGCTGTAGCTGTATTTCTTCACTCGGTTTGGTCGGGCCAGGTCGACTTTTTCTCTCTTTTTTTTAAACCAGTGGGGGCACGCTGAGTGCACCCACTGGGTGTAGTCCCCGAGACTACTGTCGAATGTTTTTGATTCGGCTGTGGTCTTAGAAACGTCATCATTGCCTCTGAGTTACTCGGAAGCAACTTATCTTGGATGTCTGTCGACTGATTTTTCTTTTTGCAGAAATCTTGCGAACTTGTAGCTCGCTATACTGAGTTGGAGAATCAGCAGATCCAGCTCAACCTTAACTTGCAGCTTGCTCAGGAGAATTTGAAGAAGGCGCAAGAAGAGGCAAAAGGTATGGCTGGTGAGGTTCTCCATTCTTAACAGGTGGCTTTTCTTTCCTGTCCATTCTTGATGTTGGTTCCACTCGACGCGCCGCAGATAAACTGGAGGAGGCTCTGAAGAAGAAGGATCAAGACCTTGCAGAAGCGCTCAAGGAGGCCTCGAGCAAAACGAAGCTCGCAGAAGAGAAGCTGGCTTCGGTCGGGACTCTTGAAGAGGAGAACTCCAGACTGAAAGCTGCTCTTGAGACAGCTAATCGAGATGCCAGTCGACTGAAGAAGGAGAAGATGGCTCTGCACGACAAGGCGGGCGAGCTGGCGGGGAAAGCGAAAGATCTGGAGGCTTATCTCGGAGGGCTCGCCAAGAAGCTGTTCGTCATGCTCGAAGGTAATTATTCCAACCTGACTGTCTTGTAGTTGCCGAGCCCGCGTACGGCCACTGTCTTATTCTTGAATCGTGTTCGCAGAATTCTGCCAGAACTTCAAAGAGGAAACCGGTCGAGTGGAGCCAGGCTTGGATCCCGCCAATTCTCTCGTGAAGGACGAGGCTGCCATGAACATGCTCCGACTGGAGTCTCGTGTTACCAGCGTCGTTGATTATCTGGCTCGGCTGAAAGTTGCAATGTCGCGGATCGACACATCACTCTGGCCTGGGACGACGCTTCAGAACGACCTCGAGTCTCTGATGGCTCGACTTAACGAAGTCCCAGGTCGAGTGGCGGAATGGAAGAAATCTTCTACTAGATGCGGTGCTGATGTCGCTCTGTCTCTGGTCCGCGTCCATTGCAAGGAGGCGCGAGAAGAAAAGCTGGCGGCCATCCAAGTTGCAAATACCAGGAAGCACAGCTTTCAAGACTTCATGGAGACCTTCATCACCGCTGCCACCCGTATTGCTGACGGGATCGACTTGGATGAGTTCGTCGCCTCTTCCAGTCCTCCTCCTGAGGAGTAAAAAACTTTAAATTTACCTCGGAATGCCGAGTGGATTTGTAACCGTTAAACTCTGCCTTAAATTTGCCTCGGGATGCCGAGTGGACTTGTAACAGTTAAACTTTGGCGAGCCTCAGGCTCGAGTACTTTGAGGTCTGGGACCTTTTAGGCTTTATCCGAAATCGATTTCTCGTTGGGCATCTTCATGGTTTGATTTGTCGAGTGGAGCTTGATCTTCACTCGGAATGACCTTGTATTTGCGGCGCAATTCCGAAGTGGGAGTTAGTAGTCGACTCGCGGATTGGGTCGAATATTGAACTTAGGTGAGCACTGGGCTGCAGCTAAGCCCCCGAGTGGGAGGTTTGCTCTCCACTTGGTAGGATTTTTAAACACTTAGGCGAGTGCCGGACTGCAGCTAAGTCTCCCGAGTGGGAGGATCGCTCTCCACTCGGTAGGATTTTTTCAAACTTAGGCGAGTGCCGGACTGCAGCTAAGTCTCTAAGTGAGAGAACTTAGGCGAGTGCTGGACTGCAGCTAAGCCCCCGAGTGGGAGGTTTGCTCTCCACTCGGTAGGATTTTTAAACACTTATGCGAGCACTGGGCTGCAGCTAAGCCCCCGAGTGGGAGGTTTGCTCTTCACTCGGTAGGATTTTTTCAAACTTAGGCGAGTGCCGGACTGCGGCTAAGTCTCTAAGTGAGAATTTAGGCGAGTGCTGGACTGCAGCTAAGCCCCCGGGTGGGAGGTTTGCTCTCCACTCGGTAGGATTTTTTCAAACTTAGGCGAGTGCTGGACTGCAGCTAAGTCTCTAAGTGAGAGAACTTAGGCGAGTGCTGGACTGCAGCTAAGCCCCCGAGTGGGAGGATCGCTCTCCACTCGGTAGGATTTTTTAAACACTTAGGCGAGCACTGGGCTGCAGCTAAGCCCCCGGGTGGGAGGTTTGTTCTTCACTCGGTAGGACTTTTTCAAACTTAGGCGAGTGCCGGACTGCGGCTAAGTCTCTAAGTGAGAGAACTTAGGCGAGTGCTGGACTGCAGCTAAGCCCCCGGGTGGGAGGTTTGCTCTCCACTCGGTAGGATTTTTTCAAACTTAGGCGAGTGCCGGACTGCAGCTAAGTCTCTAAGTGAGAGAACTTAGGCGAGTGCTGGACTGCAGCTAAGCCCCCGAGTGGGAGGATCGCTCTCCACTCGGTAGGATTTTTTCAAACTTAGGCGAGTGCCGGACTGCAGCTAAGTCTCTAAGTGAGAGAACATAGGCGAGTGCTGGACTGCAGCTAAGCCCCCGAGTCTGAGGATCGCTCTCCACTCGGTAGGATTTTTTAACCACTTAGGCGAGCACTGGGCTGCAGCTAAGCCCCCGGGTGGGAGGTTTGCTCTCCACTCGGTAGGATTTTTTCAAACTTAGGCGAAACGGATTCGCAGCTAAGTCACCCACTGGGGGATTTCGTATGTAAACAAAAGTGACAACAATTAATGGAACACTCTTTCCTTTGATAAAAACGAACTGCAGGAACTTTTCTTATTACATCTCGTCCAAGGGAGAGCTCAAGTGTAAAAGGGGCGGAGTAGTTCTGCATTCCAAGCTCGTGGCTCGTCGATCTGGCGATCAACATTGTAGAGGTGATACGCTCCATTGTGGAGGACTCTGGTGATGATGAAGGGGCCTTCCCAAGTAGGAGCAAGCTTGTGTGGTTTCTGTTGATCCACCCGGAGGACCAAATCTCCTTCTTGGAAGGCTCGACTCTTCACATTCCGGGCGTGGAATCGACGCAAGTCTTGCTGATAAATGGTCGATTTGATCATGGCCATCTCCCTCTCTTCTTCTAGGAGGTCGACTGCGTCTTGTCGGGCCTGTTCTTCTTCATCTTCGGTGTAAAGCTTGACTCGGGGCGCGTTGTGAAGAAGATCACTTGGCAGAACCGCTTCGGCTCCGTAAACCAGAAAGAATGGGGTTCTTCCAGTCGACCGGTTAGGGGTGGTCCTCAATCCCCACAGAACTGACGGAAGCTCGTCGACCCAAGCACCTGCCGCGTGCTTGAGATCACGCATCAGTCGAGGCTTTAGTCCTTTGAGAATCAGACCATTTGCTCTTTCGGCTTGTCCATTCGACTGGGGATGGACGACCGATGCGTAGTCGACTCGAGTGCGTTGAGAGGCGCAAAAAGCTCTGAACTTGTCTGAATCGAAGTTTGACCCATTGTCAGTGATGATGCTATGCAGGACTCCATATCTGAATGTTAGCCCTCTGACGAAACTGATAGCAGTGCAAGCATCAAGATTCTTGATAGGCTTAGCTTCAATCCATTTGGTAAACTTGTCGACTGCCACAAGCACATGAGTGAAACCACTTCTGCCTGTTCTCAGCGGACCAACCATGTCTAGTCCCCAAACAGCAAAGGGCCAGACGAGTGGAATGGTCTTCAGGGCCGATGCAGGCTTGTGTGACATGTTGGAGTAGAACTGGCACCCTCCACACTTGTCGACTATCTCTTTTGCCATCTCATTTGCTCTAGGCCAGTAGAATCTCGCTCGGTATGCTTTAGCCACAATGGTCCGAGAGGACGCATGGTGGCCATAGGTCCCCGAGTGGATATCATCAAGGATCATCCGACCTTCTTATGGTGTTATGCACTTCTGACCGATTCCAGTCGCGCTTTCTCTATACAACTGCCCCTTTATGACTGTGAAGGCCTTGGATCGGCGGACGATCTGTCGAGCCTCTTCCTCGTCCTCTGGGAGCTCTTTCCTTAGGATATACGCGATGTACGGTATCGTCCAGTCGGGAGTGATTGCCAAGACTTCCATGATCAGGTCGACCACAGCAGGAACTTCGACTTCAGTCAGATCTGTGGCACTTTTCGGTTGTGGGGCTTCTTCTGTGGAAGGATCCTCCTGGACTGACGGTGAGCGGATGTGCTCCAAAAACACATTGCTGGGAATGGCTTCTCTCTTGGAGCCTATCTTTGCTAGATCATCAGCTGCTTGATTTTTGAGTCGGGGGATGTGATGAAGCTCTAACCCCTCGAATTTCTTTTCTAGCTTTCTCACTGCATTGCAATAACCAGTCATAGCCGGACTTCTGACGTCCCACTCCTTCATCACCTGATTAACCACCAAATCTGAGTCGCCATAGACCATGAGGCGACGGACGCCGAGTGAAATGGCCATGCGCAACCCATACAGAAGTGCTTCATACTCTGCTTCATTGTTGGAGGAATCAAAGTGAATCTGGAGAACGTATCTGAGCTTATCTCCTCGGGGGGAGACTAGAACTACCCCAGCACCGGAACCATTCAGCATCTTAGATCCATCGAAGAACATGGTCCAGTGCTCTGAGTGAACTTGAGTCGGAAGCTGCTGTTCAATCCACTCGGCGATGAAATCTGCGATTGCTTGGGACTTAATAGCCTTCTTTGCTTCAAACTTGATATCTAAGGGAAGGAGTTCAATCGCCCACTTGGCCACTCGACCAGTTTCATCTCTGTTATGCAGAATCTCTGACAGTGGGGCATCGCTGACGACTGTAATGGAGTGGTCAGAGAAGTAATGTGCAACCTTCTTCGTGGTCATGTAAATCCCATATACAAGCTTCTGGTAGTGAGGGTATCTTTGTTTTGAAGGGGTCAAAACTTCAGACAGATAATAGACTGGGCGCTAAACTCTGAAGGCCTTTCCTTCTTCTTCCCGCTTGACCGTGAGTACTGTACTGACAACTTGTCCCGTGGCCGCAATGTACAGCAGCAGAGGCTCTTTGCTGATTGGGGCAGCAAGCACTAGCTGGGTGGAGAGCAGAGCTTTGAGTTCTGCAAACGCTGCTTCAGCTTCTGGAGTCCACTCGAACTTGTCAGACTTCTTCATCAGTCGGTAAAGAGGCAACGCTTTCTTACCGAGTCGAGAAATGAATCGACTTAGAGCGGCCAAGCAACCTGTGAGCTTCTGGACATCGTGTATACGCACGGGGCGCTTCATCCGGAGTATGGTGCCAACTTTCTCGGGGTTAGCGTCGATTCCTCGTTCGGAAACGAGAAAACCGAGTAACTTTCCACCTGGAACTCCGAATGTGCATTTTGATGTATTGAGCTTGATATCATATCTCCTGAGGTTAGCAAAGGTTTCAGCAAGGTCAGTCAGTAGGTCGGAACCTTTCCGTGACTTAACCACAATATCATCCATGTATGCTTCTATGTTCCGACTGATCTGAGTGAGCAAACACTTCTGAATCATCCTCATGAACGTGGCTCCAGCATTCTTGAGGCCGAAGGGCATGGTGACATAACAGAAGCACCCAAATGGGGTGATGAAAGCCGTTTTGATCTCGTCAGGTCCATACAGACGGATCTGATGGTACCCTGAATAAGCATCTAGAAAAGACAAACGCTCACATCCCGCGGTCGAGTCCACTATCTGGTCGATGCGGGGGAGAGGGAAATGATCTTTCGGGCAGGCCCGATTGATATGTTTGAAATCAATGCACATGCGAAGTGACTTGTCCTTCTTGGGGACCATGATGACATTGGCGAGCCACTCGGAGTGGTAAATCTCTCGGATGAACTCCGCTGCTAAGAGCCGAGCCACCTCCTCACCAATGGCTTTCCTCTTCTGGACGGCGGACCGTCGAAGATGTTCTTTCACCGGCTTGAACTTCGGGTCAACTCGCAGACGGTGCTCAGCCAGCCCCCTGGGAACTCCAGGCATGTCAGAAGGCTTCCATGCGATGACATCCCAGTTCTCACGGAGGAACTGGATGAGCGCTTCTCCCTATTTGGAGTCGAGCGTCGTCAAGATGTGAGTTGGAGCAGCGTCGGGGTCGGTCGGGTGAATGTGAGCCGTCTTTGTTTCACCGGTCGACTGAAAAGCGGACTCTGAAGCAGGCTTCTTGGCCCGTAGCAATTCACTCGGATCGGCAGTCTTTTGGTACTCTTGCAGCTCGACCACTGCCATCTGAGCATCTGCAATCTCTGAGCCTTTCTGAAAGTACTCTTCTGCCTTCTTCTGATTGCATGTAACAGTGATTACCCCTTTAGGGCCAGGCATCTTCAGTTTGAGGTACACGTAACATGGTCGAGCCATGAAGCGCGCGTAAGCTGGCCTGCCCAAAATGGCATGATAAGCACTTTGGAAGTCCACAACCTCGAATGTCAACTTTTCCTTGCGGTAATTCTTTGAATCACCGAAAACCACATCAAGAGCAATCTGGTCGAGTGATTTGGCTTTCTTGCCAGGAATGACTCCGTGGAAGCTCATGTTACTGGTACTCAGTCTAGACATCGGAATGCCCATTCCTTTCAAAGTTTCGGCGTACAGTATGTTCAGACCACTGCCACCATCCATCAAGACTTTGGTCAGTCGAGTGCCCTCGACAATTGGGTCGACCACCAACGCTTGCCTCCCAGGGGTGGCAATGTGCGTAGGGTGATCAGACTGGTCAAACGTGATGGCAGTCTAAGACCACTTCAGATAACTGGGTGTTGCCGGAGCGACCATATTCACCTCACGGTTGATGACTTTCAGTCGACTTTTGCTCTCGACATCGGCAAAAATCATCAGGGTGGAATTGACTTGGGGGTATCCATCGTCACTGTCTTCCTTGTCCTCAACTCTGTCCGACTCTTTTTCCTTGTCTTTGGGCTGTTTGCCCTAAAACTGCTGGATCAGGAGTCGACACTGTCGAGTGGTATGCTTTGGGTAAATGAAATTACCCTCTTCATCTTTTTTGGTGTGGATGTGGCATGGCAGATCCAAAACATCATTTCCATCTTGATCCTTGACTTTCTTGGGCTTCCAGGGGCCTTTGGGTTTTCCCTTGATGTTTCCCTGGGCTACGGCCAGGGCCTCCCCAGGAGCGGCCGGCCCGGCCTTCCACTTCTGTTTCCGACTGGAGTTTCCTCCAGTTTCTTGGGCGACTGCCTTGAGCTTGCCGCTTCGGAGTCGATCTTCGTCTTCACCATTAGCGTACTTGGTGGCAATCTCCATCATCCGATTCAGAGACATCTCTCCAGTTCGTCCGAACTTCAAATTCAACTCTCTGTATTTAACGCCTTCCTTGAAGGCACAAACTGCTTGATGGTCTGGCACATTCTCAACCCAGTGATGCAGTGTGATCCACCTCTGGATGTATTCCCTCAGGGTTTCGTTCGGCTTCTGCACGCAAGACCGCAACTCTGTAAGGCCTGCAGGTCGCTTGCATGTTCCTTCAAAGGTTGTGACAAACACTCGGGAGAGGTCCTCCCAGGTGTAGATGCTGCTGGGTGCCAACTGATTCAGCCACGCCCCGGCTGAGCCCTCTAACATGAGAGGCAAATGCTTCATGGCCACCTCATTGTTGCCGCCGCCAATCTGTATAGCCACTCGGTAATCTTCGAGCCAAGTGTCAGGCTTAGATTCACCGGTGAACTTGCTGACCCCAGTCACCAGCCTGAAATTGGGAGGAATTACTGCGGCCCTGATGGCTCAACTGAAACACTCTGGCCCTGAAACACGTGCTCTGCTGCTGGCGGGCGCATCTCTGTTCTGGCCTTCCCGATGAGCCATGTTCCTGTCAACCAAGCCTTGAACAAGGACAGACCTCGCGTCAAAGCCTGGGTCCCTGGGGTCGACTGGAATCCTCTGCCCGACACTATGAGGGCGTCTGTCATCTTGCCGTCGAGGCGCATATGACCCACTCCTCGGGGGAGGGGTTGGCACTCGACGTCGATCATCACGGTCAAATCGGTGATCATACTGCTCATTCCTCCTGTACTGATCATGCCGGTCGCCACGTCCCTCACGCCTCGGGGGCGATCTCGGGCTGTGAGCCGACTCGACTATACCCGTTGCGACGGATCGACTGTGGATCCTGTTCCGCGACTGCAAGACAGCAGAATTCTGGTTTCCCGCCGCCCGGAGCAGTGCTCTGATCTGCAACAAGCCTCTGCCCGCCTCCGACTGGGAGGGTTGAATTGATTCTGCTATACGGGCCGCAGCGGCCAAATTCTGAACTGGGGTTCGGTATACCTGCGGCGGCGGGAAGAGCTGACGCCGACTGGACTCGGGAGCTTGCTGACCTCGACTGGACTCGGGAACCCGCTGACGCGCTTGCTCGTCGAGTACCCGCTGGAGATTCTCCAGTCGAGTGCGCTCGGCCAGGTTAGCCAAGCGCGCGTCCTCCAAGGCCCGGGCCTCGGGGGTTTCTCCGACAATAGGAGTGTGGAGCGCGTCCATGTTCCGACGGCGAAGCTCCCCTCGCTGCAATGATGTGAGAGGTTCAGGGAGATACTCATCGTGGGGATGCGACGGGTCGCCCCCACCCGCGCCTCCACCAGCGTGAGGGAAACCAGGAGGACTGTGCGTCCCATCGACCGCCAGAACCTCAGCCGCTGGGTCGCTGCTGTCGCACTCGGATGCGGTCTCCGCGGAGCCAGTCGAACAGGCCGCAGAGGGATTCGTCGGGCTCGATCGCCGCGACTTGCGGGGTGGCCGACTGGCGAGCCACGGCATGTCTCACCCACCTCTGAAGTCTCGACCGACCGGAGCGCTTGCGCCGGCGGGAGGCAGAGCGGGGAGACGATACGGGGGCCGACCGATATTGGGTCGACGGTTGCCGCAGGAGGACGCCACGAACGCATGCGCGGAAATGCGTCGCACCACGGACGGGGAGCGCGTCGATGTCGAGTGGCGCCTCCTGAAGCCAGGCGGAGTCGTCGGCGATGAACGTGAGCGCGCCGAGATGGATCTCGCGGCCCTCCACCAAAACTCTGCACGAAACCATGATCAAAGGGGATCGGAAAAATCGCAACTTCTCCAATCAGGCGCTAAGACTGCTGCCCCACGGTGGGCGCCAACTGTCGTGGTTCTAACTCTGACAGTGATGTAGGGGGTGAATATGGAGAGGCTAGATCTTAGCTATTGGGAAGTTGTTACACGCGAGGTTTACGAGTTCAGTCCCTTCTCAGAGGAAGTAATAGCCCTACGTCTCGGAGCCCGGAGGCGGTCGACTGGATTATGCGTGTATGGATACAGGGGTGCGAACCCTTCATACTGAGGAGGGGGGTGGCTTATATAGAGTTCGCCGGCCCTCTCCTGCCCTCAGTAATGCAGGGTTTAAGGTACATTTAAGGTTGGGCATTACTGGTAACGCCCCTAGTAAAGTGCTATAATGACCATAAAGACTACTTAATACTCGACCGTTTGCCTGCGGAGTGACTTCGGTCGAGTGGCTAGCTTCATGGTCGAGTGATAGCTTCTTGGTCGAGTGTCTTGAACCCGTCGAGTGGGATACCTTCGAGTAGAGGAAAAGGTGACTTCTCCTAGGGGTGTCCTAGGGTAAGACTCTTTGGTCAGGTCCGTGTCCCTACCCTAGGTACATGTCTTCATCAATACCAAGTACCCATCACAAACCCTTATCTCCCGCATTACATTATTTGCCATTTGCCTCTCGTTTTCCTCTCCCCCACTTCACCCTTGCCGTTTTATTCTCCCTCTCTCTCTATGTAGCGACCCGACCCGAATGGGTCAAGTCTCTGTGCTTAAGTGTCATCCCTGGATCGGTATGCTGACACACACAGTACTCGAGGATTTATAACAGAGGTAAATCACATGTAAAAGTAACATAAATACTATTACCTCAAATCCAAAATAGCGGAAGTAACAAGGTTGTGGATTCCCATCAACACCAACGGCAAAGTTGAGTGTAGAAATCGTAACCCTAACGTATCACTTACTCGTCGTAAGATAATCCTGCAACATGAGACGTTGCAGCCACAGAGGGTCAGTACATTGAATGTACTGGCAAATTCACACCATAGAGAATGATGAATAAAGGCTATCACTACATGCATATTTGGCTGGTGGAAAAGCTCTATGGTTATAAGGTTTTTGCGAAAAGCCAATTTTTCCCTACTGCAAAGGAATAAATTTTATTTAACTATCATGGTGGTTGTTGAACATTGAGAATGGTTGACAGCATTCTCAATCCCAATTAAGTAACATCATTAAACCCAACAATATTCATTTAAAGTAACGTGATGAGATCAACAGGATAATCCAAGAACTAGATACTCAAGATGTCCATAACCGGGGACACGGCTAATCATGATTAGTTTATACACTCTGCAGAGGTTTGCGCACTTTTCCCCACAAGACTCGTTCGCCTCTGTTGGATTTCTCGCACTACATGGTGTTTGAGAAATGGATGACCGAGACACAGTCTTTTAGAAGTGCTAGCACCTTACGATGGATAGACCAGTACACCTACTTTCCCCTACATCTGCTAGTCTACCCTGTAAGAGTTCGCACGACTTACTCAACTATGCCAGAGCCCATAATGGCTTGTGGCTGCACACGGAAGTTTCTAGTATGAATAATCTCATGATCCCTTTGAGCCTGGGTGGCGGTCCAAAATAAAAACAGGCAAGTCCTAGATTACCCAGGTCCCTAGACAGGCAATCCTAGAATAACCAGGTGCCTCAATGCACCCAGATGTGTGTTTAAGTTGCCACCTTAAGTAAACCATTAATTAACAATTTCACATCTGTCATGGATACTCTCAAAACCCAATCCACGTCTACTAGCATAGCATGGCATAATAAGCAAACGTAGAAGTAAATCCCAAAGGTTTGATAATAAACAGGTAATAGGTACTACCTCATTTACTTCCCATCCCACAGTTTAATTAGATCATAATCATGCAATGTTTGAAGATTGATCTAATGCAAAAAAAAACTGGGTATGGAAGGGGATATGATCAAAGTGTGAACTAGCCTGCAATGTTGATGAAGATGATTCGCACTCAAAACTCTTGATATCTCTACTCGTCACACTCCGGTCAATCTATCGTAATCAAACAATAGTAACCACACATAAGCAATCACTCAAAAGATCAAAAAGAACGAATAAGACAATTCGGAAAACATCAAAACCAAGCAAATAGCTCTTGCAACATAAAACAATTTCTAACAGTACCAAAATTATGTGAATTTGGCCTTATTAGAATGTTTAGGTCAAGAGCTTCGATTTGCAAAAAGAATCAACTCAAACAGAGCTACGAAACTCAAGTTATGATCAAACGAAGTTTGAATTCAAAACTGATCTAATTGAAATTTTAAACTCTTCAAAAACATGTTTGAGTCAGATTAATGGATAGAGGAGATCATAACGAAGAAGTGGGCCTTGGATTCATTGAATTTGGACTAACGGTTGAAAAGTTGTGGTGTTTTGAAAATCAGGGACTAAACTGAAAAATAAAATCTACACCTAGGTCCCTGGCCATGTGTCAGAAATCTATTGGTTAAAAACCGTTCGCTGCGAAGGCAAAGCAGTGAACATTCACTAAGTAAGGAAAAATGATTCAAAAAGAAAAAAACTAATCTAATCCTATCCATCTAACCTAGATCGAACGGACGAGGAGCACCGGCGGCTTACCGCGGTGGTGGGCGTCGACGTCGCCGGAGAAGGAGGCGGCAGTGGCGTCGGGGTCGTCGGGGTCGCTGCTGCGGCGGTCCTCCGGCGTGGCCACGGGGTCGGGGAGAAGCGGCGCGAGTAGGGGAAGGCGATGGTGGCATCGGCGAAGGTCGAGGGTGACGGAACGGGGTGCGGCTACAGCGGCAGATCTCGTCGGAGGCGGGAACTCAGGCGAGGGTGGCGGCGGCTGCGGTTTGCGGCAAAGGAGGAGGCACGGGGACCGGGCGGCGGTATAAATAGGAGGAGGGGGTCGGCTTGCGCGAGGGGCAGAGGGAGAGGAGTCCCGCCTGGACACGGCGTCGCCGACGAGGAGTGCTGAGTCGGACTCCGGCAGCGGGTAGGAGAAGAACCCGACAGGTGGGTCCCACCTGTCGGCGGGAGAGAGAGGCAGCACCCGATCGGGGCTACGAGCGGGCGAGCGAGCGGAAGGCGGTTCGCGCGCGGGGAGCTGCTGGGCTGCGGCTGGCCTGGCCCGGTTGGCTGTGTCGGCCCAGTACGGCGGCGGGATTTTTTTTATAAAAACAATAACACAGAAAAAGAATAAAATAAAATAAAATAAAACAAATATATTATATGGGCATATAATATATCAAAATTTTCAGAAAAATATTTTCTACAACGTGGACATTTTACTAACATTAAATAAAATACGCAAAAATTCTAATAATTCAAACAGTGCTCCTGCTCTAATAAAATCCAATATAAATCATTCTAAAAATACCAAAATGATTCCAAATTAATTTTTCTCCAATTTTCTGTTGTAGGGAATCATGTTACCCTAATTTCCATATATTTTATTTTTGGAGAAACTAATTTGAATAAAACTCAAATAACTCCAAATTGAAAATAAATTCAAAAGGGCTTTGAATTTAATTCTTTGAAACTCCCAACTCATATTTCATATAATTTGAAGAAGTCATATTATCTTCTCTTGTGAAAATCATTGAGTTGCATAAAGTTTCAGAATTGGAAATATTCTCAAATGGAATTCAAATATTTTCAACACCCCTTGTCATTTAAATAGTCATTTAAATAAATGGAAGAAGTCATGTCATCTTCTCTCCAGGGTTTTGTGATGAAAGAATTTGAATTCACGGAGATCAGAAAGCAAATATGAAAGTTTGTGAAAGTCCTTTTATTCCCTCTCATTTAACTTTCAAAAGTTTTGAATTCACTCACTTTCATATAATCAATCAAATCTATCTATTTATTATAACATTCCAAAATTTAGAATTTTGGGATGTTACAACCTACCACCCTTAAAATGAATCTCGTCCTCGAGATTCGGAGAGGCTAGCAAGAAAAGGTTAGGGTTTGGGGGTCTCCTCAAAATCCGTCGATCATCATAGGGGTCTGGGGTGCTACCACCCATAAAAGCATGGTTACTGTTCCATCAAAACTCATATACTCTATCCTTATTCTTGACAGTGTCGGTCTTCTCAGATCCTCGAGAAAATTCCTCCTCTAAGCTCTTCCGGTAACGTCATAACCTTTTTCCTCAATTCTTTTGTCCTTTCCTCTTGGTAAGGTTATTCTGAGATTTGTTCTTCTTAGCTGACGGGTCTGGCGCCATTACTAAATAACTATCGATATCTCATGGTGGTCAACCATTTATGGTTTCTCCTGCAGGAAATGGGTATGGTTGATCCTCACCGTATAACCTATGGTTGGCAACAACTGCCGTGTACAAGGGAAAAAATTTCTTATACCATTCTAAGGCTTAAACAAGGTTTTGATCATCGTCTCTCCACTATAGGTAAGTCACTCAGATTTACCATCCCATATAGCAAGGCGAATGATAAGAGTAAGTCGGTATGGTGATCAATCCATCCCGCACCCAAATCATTACCATGTATACAGTTTAGCGAATCTCGAATACTAACACTCAGTCATCCTCACAAGCATTGCAGAATTTCTCTTGTCGACGAACTAAGTTCGGATAATTCCATGGATTCTGCAAGCCAAACAAACATCTATCGTTCCTTCACAACTCTCAGGTTTTGCGTAAACTCCTATAAAATCGTCTGTCGACAAAGGTATATCCTCTTCCAGGGTTCTTCCTTTAGCAAGAATGTGCTTGCTTCTTGGCAGTTCTTGGGGCCTGTGGGTTATGGCACACCTCATCACTTGTAGTCCTTGAACTTATCATTGGGCAACTGATCATTATTCCAACTTCCAACTTCCTAGTATTCTTAAATCCATCCAATTGTACTATCTTCCTTCCTTCTATTGGCACCAAACTAGGACATGATTACTCAGACACATCATGGAGTTTCCATTGATCAATATTTCCGACATCATACCTCCTTTATATCCAATAGTAATTTATCTCTTCATCCTCATGGGATATCCCTCATACCGAGATAAAAACTTATACTTATGAAGTCCATACTCCACTTCGTGGAACATCATTATCCTTTCCAGGGTCAAGCGTCCTTACATGGGAATATTGGCCATCTCTGCATGGCACTTCTTCAACTAGGAAATGTGAAACACATCACGAACTCCTGAAAGTCCTTCGGGTGACTCCAACTTGTTGGCCACTTCTCCCATATGCTCCAAAACTCGGTATGGTCCTACAAATCTCGGGGCTAACTGTCCCTTAACTCCAAATCATTTAACTCCTCGCAGAGGGGACACATGAAGACATGCTCTGTCGCCAATTTCATAGACTACCTCCTTGAGTTTTTTTTGAGTCTACATAACTCTTCTGCCTGGACTGAGCTACCTTCAGTCTATCTCGAATCAACTTAACATTCTCTTCCGACTCCTTGATCACATTTGGTCCAAACAACTGACGGTCTCCAACTTCATCCCACATACTCTTGGGGCATCACACATATTGAGACAAAACTCGTATTCATTTTGTCCGAAATCCACTTAGTGGAGTATCCTTATCTTTTCCAGGGGTCAACGGTTCTTACAGGGTACTACCACCCTTAAAATGCACAAATCTTCCATAGACCATATTTCTCATATCCTCAGAATGGCCAAAATTCTTCTTCATAGAGTAACAACTCATAAAATCCATATCAGTACCAACGATGCTAACTTTATTGATTCTCCAATGATTACTATCTCTCGCTTCTCCATTACATGTCTCAACTCAACACCTGAATATAAAAGAAAAATGTTCTCACTTCTACTACTCCATTTCTTTTGTTGCAAACTCAACTATCTAGCACAAGTTTCCTTCTCCTTGGGGCATTCTCTAGCAAAGTGCCCTGCTCCTTTACAACTAAAACATATTACTTCTGACAAGTATCGAGGTTTCCTTTTTGGGCAATTGTTGAGGTAGTGCCCTGACTCCTTGCACCTGTAACAGGTGATATGACTCAGGTCCTTCCTGGAATCCAATCGGTTTCTCTTCCTGGACTTTTCCATTCCAATCAGGGCTTCTATTTCCTGTGGGTCATATTCTACTTCCTCTGTCGGGAATTCTACTAGATCCCCATTCATACAATTCTGGGAGATGTGTCCTTCTTCTCCACATGAATAGCAAGACTTGGTGCAGGGTTTACTCGGGTCCTCTTTAGGTGTGTCCTCCACATCTTCCTTCATCACGGGTTCCTCTAAAATTTCCATAAGGGCTCCTTTCTTTACTTCTTTCTTCTGTTGTATGGTTCTTCGTACCATGGGGTAAATGTGACACTGAGTAGGATAGTGGGTAATCCCATCACACAAGAAACAAGTAATTTGCCTAGTTGGGTATTCTTCAACTGGGTGACTTCCTTCACAATTAGGGAACTCATCCTTGTGTTCTTTATGGGTGTGTCCTATTTCTCCACAAAGCTTGCATGCACAAGGTTTCTTCATATCCTTTCCATAAGGTTTCAACTTCTGGGACACAAACTGAGACTTTGGCAAAGTCAACTTTAATTCTTCCCAAGTGGTTACTCCTTACCATCCATTCATGGTTTGGTACATCCTCCACCAAGTAGCAGCACCTCTTTCAAAGCACAGAAGAGCATGCTGGGTCATATCATGTCCAACTATAGGGTTATTCTCCATGTGATCCTCCATGTTCTGAATCCATCGGTCCGTCTCCAACTGACTCATCGGTCCAGAAAATACAAGCTCATCTCCATTCATCCTCTATTGGGTCCATGTGGGTTTGGGGTAAGATAAGAGAGATAGAGAGGGATACACACAATACAAACAAAAGTTTTGAAAAGACAGATTTTATTTGTGGCTGTCGGGAAAAACATCAAACAAATGACAGCTCACAAACATCGCATCTAACATGGGTATATAACTGGGGTTTGGTCTTCTAAAGGTCAATAAATCTTCAAAGTCATCAAACCCATCAAGTCTTGTTCATGCCTCCAATGGCTTCTTCCAATCATGCTTGTCCTTCTCCAGTTCTTTTGCCAGATCATCTCTATTGACGTGAAGTCTCTCATGACCTCCTTTAATATTTCTGGAGTTGCGTTCCAAACTTCCGGGTTTCAACATGCTTGACAAGAACCATGATTG
Source organism: Triticum urartu (assembly GCF_003073215.2). Lineage (NCBI taxonomy): Eukaryota > Viridiplantae > Streptophyta > Magnoliopsida > Poales > Poaceae > Triticum > Triticum urartu. The sequence goes on along the minus strand of NC_053024.1, from coordinate 164,418,630 downwards.
TGCTGTCCTTTAGTTCTTAACGAATCTCCGGTATCTCAAGGTTTTGCTCCTCCAGCTTGGCTACTTCAGCTCCTTGGTCCTAAGTTCTTCATGGAATGCTTCTTTGTCGAATATAGCTTCCTGCAGGTCCATCTTAAAATCCTTGATGTAATACTCCAGATCATGGTGATACACTAGCTAAGGTTAAAACTTCGTCTTTTACTGACAGATGCTCCATTAGCCTTCTACCATCCAATCCTTCCATGCATATGCATGCTTAACTCAGCACGGTGACAATAGCATAAGCGGGCGATAACATCATGGATAGCCATGTTTCTGCTTGTCATTCCCATGAGCTATCATTCCATAGTTGATATCTCCTGCCTTAGGGTTTTCTTTGACAAAACTTCGAGTTCTCATGCTCCTTGTTTCAGTCTTTCTCCAATACACCTTGATCTCGGGTATTGACAGCTTCCATAGTCTGCCAAGTTCCATAAGGGTAGCCTTCCTAGGTCATACAAATCTGGGAATTCTTCAGAGCCTTCAAATTCTACTTGTCTTCGGTCTTTAACCGTTGTAGTTTCCATTATTCATATGCACGGAAAGTACTCTTCATTTCAAAGTGGTCTTAGTTGTCCGATATCTTGTACTTCTTGGAGTGGTCTCATCAGTCGAATCTTCGTGTGGTCAAAAAGGGGAAAGGGTATGGTCTCACTAAAGGGAATTTTTGAATAAGCTCAGAAGAGAAGAGAGGTAAAAGATCTTTTTGAAAGGGAAAGTTGTAGAGAAAAATCTTTGCTATGGGCTTGCCAGTTTCTAGGGTCACGTCCTACAGTCAACATGTGCTCTGATACCATCTTATAGCGACCCGACCCGAATGGGTCAAGTCTCTGTGCTTAAGTGTCATCCCTGGATCGGTATGCTGACACACACAGTACTCGAGGATTTATAACAGAGGTAAATCACATGTAAAAGTAAAGTAAATACTATTAACTCAGATCCAAAATAGCGGAAGTAACAAGGTTGTGGATTCCCATCAACACCAACGGCAAAGTTGAGTGTAGAAATCGTAACCCTAACGTATCACTTACTCGTCGTAAGATAGTCCTGCAACATGAGACGTTGCAGCCACAGAGGGTCAGTACATTGAATGTACTGGCAAATTCACACCATAGAGAATGATGAATAAAGGCTATCACTACATGCATATTTGGCTGGTGGAAAAGCTCTATGGTTATAAGGTTTTTGCGAAAAGCCAATTTTTCCGTACTGCAAAGGAATAAATTTTATTTAACTATCATGGTGGTTGTTGAACATTGAGAATGGTTGACAGCATTCTCAATCCCAATTAAGTAACATCATTAAACCCAACAATATTCATTTAAAGTAACATGATGAGATCAACAGGATAATCCAAGAACTAGATACTCAAGATGTCCATAACCGGGGACACGGCTAATCATGATTAGTTTATACACTCTGCAGAGGTTTGCGCACTTTTCCCCACAAGACTCGATCGCCTCCGTTGGATTTCTCGCACTACATGGTGTTTGAGAAATGGATGACCGAGACACAGTCTTTCAGAAGCGCTAGCACCTTACGATGGATAGATCGGTACACCTACTTTCCCCTACATCTGCTAGTCTACCCTGTAAGAGTTCGCACGACTTACTCAACTATGCCAGAGCCCATAATGGCTTGTGGCTGCACACGGAAGTTTCTAGTATGAATAATATCATGATCCCTTTGAGCCTGGGTGGCGGTCCAAAATAAAAACAGGCAAGTCCTGGATTACCCAGGTGCCTAGACAGGCAATCCTAGAATAACCCGGTGCCTCAATCCACCCAGATGTGTGTTTAAGTTGCCACCTTAAGTAAACCATTAATTAACAATCTCACATCTGTCATGGATACTCTCAAACCCAATCCATGTCTACTAGCATAGCATGGCATAATAAGCAAACGTAGAAGTAACTCCCAAAGGTTTGATAATAAACAGGTAATAGGTACTACCTCATCTACTTCCCATCCCACAGTTTAATTAGATCCTAATCATGGAATGTGTGAAGATTGATCTAATGCAAAAAACAACTGGGTATGGAAGGGGATATGATCAAAGTGTGAACTTGCCTGCAATGTTGATGAAGATGATTCGCACTCAAAACTCTTGATAGCTCTACTCGTCACACTCCGGTCAATCTATCGTAAGCAAACAATAGTAACCACACATAAGCAATCACTCAAAAGATCAGAAAGAACGAAGAAGACAATTCGGAAAACATCAAAACCAAGCAAATAGCTCTTGAAACATAAAACAATTTCTAACAGTACCAAAATTATGTGAATTTGGCCTTATTAGAATGTTTAGGTCAAGAGCTTCGATTTGCAAAAAGAATCAACTCAAACGGAGCTACGAAACTCAAGTTATGATCAAACGAAGTTTGAATTCAAAACTGATCTAATTGAAATTTTAAACTCTTCAAAAACATGTTTGAGTTGGATTAATGGATAGAGGAGATCATAATGAAGTGGGCGTTAGTTTCGTTGAATTTGGACTAACAGTTGAAAAGTTGTGGTGTTCTGAAAATCAGGGACTAAACTAAAAAATAAAATCTACACCTAGGTCCCTGGCCACGTGTCAGAAATCTATTGGTTAAAAACCGTTCGCTGCGAAGGCAAAGCAGTGAACATTCACTAAGTAAGGAAAAACGATTCGAAAAGAAAAAAACCTAATCTAATCCTATCCATCTAACCTAGATCGGACGGACGAGGAGCACCGGTGGCTTATCGCGGTGGTGGGCGTCGACGTCGCCGGAGAAGGAGGCGGCAGCGGCGTCGGGGTCGTCGGGGTCGCTGCTGCGGCGGTCCTCCGGCGTGGCCACGGGGTCGGGGAGAAGTGGCGCGAGTAGGGGAAGGCAATGGTGGCGTCGGCGAAGGTCGAGGGTGACGGAACGGGGCGCGGCGGCAGCGGCAGATCTCTTCGGAGGCGGGAACTCCGGCGAGGGTGGCGGCGGCTGCGGTTTGCGGCAAAGGAGGAGGCACGGGGACCGGGCGGCGGTATAAATAGGAGGAGGGGGTCGGCTTGCGCGAGGGGCAGAGGGAGAGGAGTCCCGCCTGGACACGGCGTCGCCGGCGAGGAGTGCTGGAGTCGGACTCCGGCAGCGGGTAGGAGAAGAACCCGACAGGTGGGTCCCACCTGTCGGCGGCAGAGAGAGGCAGCACCCGATCGGGGCTACGAGCGGGCGAGCGAGCGGAAGGCGGTTCGCGCGCGGGGAGCTGCTGGGCTGCGGCTGGCCTGGCCCGGTAGGCTGTGTCGGCCCAGTACGGCGGTGGGAATTTTTTTTTTTATAAAAACAATAACACATAAAAAGAATAAAATAAAATAAAATAAAATAAATATATTATATGGGCATATAATATATCAAAATTTTCAGAAAAATATTTTCTACAACGTGGACATTTTACTAACATTAAATAAAATACGCAAAAATTCTAATAATTCAAACAGTGTGGACATTTTTCTAGCATTAAATAAAATACACACAAATTCTAATAATTCAAAGAGTGCTACTGGTCTATTAAAATCCAATAAAATCATTTTAAAAATACCAAAATGATTTCAAATTATTTTCTCCAATTTTTGTAGGGACTCATGTTACCCTAATTTTCCATGTATTTTATTTTTGGAGAAAAATAATTTGAATAAAACATAACTCAAATTGAAAATAATTCAAAGGCTTTGAATTTAATTCTTTGAAACTCAACTCATATTTCATATAATTTGAAGAAGTCATTTTATCTTCTCTGTGAAAATCATTGAGTTGCATAAAGTTTCAGAATTGGAAATATTCTCAAATGAAATTCAAATATTTTCAACACCCCTTGTCATTTAAATAAATGGAAGAAGTCATGTCATCTTCTCTCCAGGGTTTCGTGTGAAAAGAATTTGAATTCACGGAGATCAGAAAGCAAATATGAAAGTTTGGGAAAGTCCTTTTATTCCCTCTCATTTAACTTTCAAAAAGTTTCGAATTCACTCATTTCAGACAATCCATCAAACAATCAATCAAATCTATCTATTTATTATAACATTCCAAAATTTAGAATTTTGGGATGTTACAGTGTATACCTCTCCCTCTCTTTTCCGTCTCGCTTTCTTGCTTGCCTTGTCATTGATGTCTTCCCTTATCTTCTCCGTTGTCTCTGAGAATGAAGTTCAATTTTAAGAGGAGGGAGAAAATCTTAAAAGACGCTTGTATAGAATTTGCAATGCTCAAAATAGATCTATCTACCAGGAAGCAATCTACTTCCGTTCTTCTTCGCCAATTTTATGTAGGCGCTACTCCTTGGTACAGATATATTCTTGATACCATTACCGGAGGGAACTTCTTGGGTAGCCATACTTTTGATTCTTATAATGCTATGATAGATTTGTTTGGCTCACCACCTCTTTTGGTTAATGGAACTATGTTAACTTTGGAGCATGTAATGCAAAGACTTGAAATTATTGAGAATAAGGTTGCTACTGAGAGTTAATTGAAAATTTGGATAAAAAGATCCACAACCGAATCACTCAATATGGATCTAAAGTAGGAGTCACTTTGAAAAATATTAAAGAAAAGGAACCTATAGTTAATGAGAAAATAAATCAGGATTCCACTAGAATCGATAAACTTGAGGGTATTATTACCAACTTGGGAACCGCTTTTTCTTCCGTAAAGAATACTCCAAGTCCTCCCACTAAAATTGCCAAGCTTATGTATGTTCCTAAAAATAAGGGTGAATCCTCTAGTAAGGAAACTGCGGATCTCAAATCTATAAGTATTCATCCCAATCTTTTTGCTATCATTAAGGAACCATTTGTTACAAATGAATTTTTCGATCTTGTGCCTAAAAGTTTGATAATCAATAAAAAAGAAAGAAATTCCTAAGGATGGTAGATGCCTCATTGAAGAATTACCTACCAAAGATGGCAATACCTAGATCTATCCTTGCTTTTTATGCCTAGCTAGGGGCGTTAAACGATAGCGCTTGTTGGGAGGCAACCCAATTTTATTTTTATTCCTTGCTTTTTGCTCCTGTTTAGTAATAAATAATTTATCTAGACTCTGTTTTGGTTGTGTTTTTTGTGTTTAATTAGTGTTTGTGCCAAGTAGAACCGTTGGGAAGACTTGGGGAAAGTCTTGTTGAACTTGCTGTAAAAAACAGAAACTTTAGCGCTCACGAGAACTGTTGCCATTTTTATTTGGAAAGTGATATTTAGTTAATTATTTTTGCATATGATTAATAGATAAATTACTCACGTCCAGAAATTTATTTTAGAATTTTTGGGGTTCCAGATCTTGCATATAGCTACAGATTACTACAGACTGTTCTGTTTTTGACAGATTCTGTTTTTGTGTGTGTTGTTTGCTTATTTTGATGAATCTATGGCTAGTAACATAATTTATAAACCATAGAGAAGTTGGAATACAGTAGGTTTAACACCATTATAAATAAAGAATGAGTTCATTACAGTACCTTGAAGTGGTGTTTTGTTTTCTTTCGCTAACGGAGCTCACGAGATTTTCTACTTTAAGTTTTGTGTTGTGATGTTTTCAAGTTTTGGGTAAGGATTTGATGGATTATGGAACAAGGAGTGGCAAGAGCCTAAGCTTGGGGATTACCATGGAACCCAAAGATAATCTAAGGACACCTAAAAGCCAAAGCTTGGGGATGCCCCGGAAGGCATCCCCTCTTTCGTCTACTTCTAACGGTAACTTTACTTGGAGCTATATTTTTATTCACCACATGATATGGGTTTTGCTTGGAGCGTCTTGTATTATTTGAGTCTTTATTTGTTAGTTTCCCACAATTATCCTTTCTGCACACACCTTTTTGAGAGAGACACACATGATTCGGAAAATATTAGAATACTCTATGTGCTTCACTTATATCTTTTGAGTTATATAGTTTTTGCTCTACTGCTTCACTTATATCTTTTAGAGCACGTCGGTGGATATGTTTTATAGAAACCTTTGTTCTCTCATGCTTCACTTAGATTATTTTGAGAGTCCTACAAAACAGCATGGTAATTTGCTTTAATTATGTTGAGGCATTCAAGATTAATAAATAAAATTTTCTTATGAGTGTGTTGAATACTATGAGAAGTTTGAAACTTGATAATTGTTTTGAGATATGGAGATGGTGATATTAGAGTCGATGCTAGTTGAGTAGTTGTGAATTTGAGAAATGCTTGTGTTGAATTTTGTGATTCTCGTAGCATGCACGTATGGTGAACCGTTATGTTAAGAAGTCGGAGCATGATGTATTTATTGATTGTCCTCCTTATGAGTGGCGGACGGGGACGAGCGATGGTCTTTTCCTACCAATCTATCCCCCTAGGAGCATGCACATAGTACTTTGTTTCGATAACTAATAGATTTTTGCAATAAGTATGTGAGTTCTTTATGACTAATGTTGAGTCCATGGATTATACGCACTCTCACCCTTCCACCATTGCTAGCCTCTCTAATACCGCGCACCTTTCGCCGGTATCATACACCCACCATATACCTTCCTCAAAACAGCCACCATACCTACCTATCATGGCATTTCCATAGCCATTCTGAGATATATTGCCATGCAACTTTCCACTTCTCTTTATATGACACTGCTATCATTGTCATATTGCTTTGCATGATCATGTAGTTGACATTGTATTTGTGCAAAGCCACCGTTCATAATTCTTTCATACATGTCACTCATGTCATTGCACATCCCGGTACACCGCCGGAGGCATTCATATAGATTCATATCTTGTTCTAAGTATCGAGTTGTAATTCTTGAGTTGTAAGAAATAAAAGTGTGATGATCATCATTATTAGAGCATTGTCCCAGTGAGGAAAGGATGATGGAGACTATGATTCCCCCACAAGTCGGGATGAGACTCCGGACGAAAAAAAATAATAAAAAAAAGAAAAGGCAAAAAAAGAGAAAAGGCCCAAAAATGAGAGAAAGGAGAAGGGCAATGCTACTATCCTTTTACCACACTTGTGCTTCAAAGTAGCACCATGATCTTCATGATAGAGAGTCTCCTATGTTGTCACTTTCATATACTAGTGGGAATTTTTCATTATAGAACTTGGCTTGTATATTCCAATGATGGGCTTCCTCAAAATGCCCTAGGTCTTCGTGAGCAAGCAAGTTGGATGCACACCCACTTAGTTTCTTTTTGAGCTTTCATACTTATAGCTCTAGTGCATCCGTTGCATGGCAATCCCTACTCACTCACATTGATATCTATTGATGGGCATCTCCATAGCCCGTTGATACGCCTAGTTGATGTGAGACTATCTTCTCCTTTTGTCTTCTCCACAACCACCATTCTATTCCACCTATAGTGCTATGTCCATGGCTCATGCTCATGTATTGCGTGAAGATTGAAAAAGTTTGAGAACATTAGAAGTATGAAACAATTGCTTGGCTTGTCATCGGGGTTGTGCATGATTTAAATATTTGTGTGGTGAGATGGAGCATAGCCAGACTATATGATTTTGTAGGGATAACTTTCTTTGGCCATGTTATTTTGAGAAGACATAATTGCTTATTTAGTATGCTTGAAGTATTATTATTTTATGTCAATATTAAACTTTTGTCTTGAATCTTTCGGATCTATGCTTGAACTATTATTATTTTTATGTCAATATAAACTTTTGTCTTGAATCTTTCGAATATGAATATTCATATCACAATTAAGAAGATTTGCATTGAAATTATGCCAAGTAGCACTCCGCATCAAAAATTCTCTTTTTACCATTTACCTACTCGAGGACGAGCAGGAATTAAGCTTGCGGAAGCCTGATACGTCTCCAACGTATCTATAATTTTTGATTGCTCCATGCTATATTATCTACTGTTTGGACTATATTGGGCTTTATTTTCCACTTTTATATTATTTTTGGGACTAACCTATTAAACGGAGGCCCAGCCCAGAATTGCTGTTTTTTTGCCTATTTCAATGTTTCGGAGAAACAGAATATCAAACGGAGTCCAAACGGAATAAAACCTTCGGGAACGTGATTTTCTCACCGAACGTGATCCAGGAGACTTGGACCCTACTCCAAGGAGTCAAAGAGGAGGTCACGAGGGTGGGCCCCCCCTAGGGCGCGCCCCCTGCCTCGTGGGCCCCTTGGTGCTCCACCGACGTACTTCTTCCTCCTATATATACACACATACACCCAAACGATCAGAACAGGAGCCAAAAACCTAATTCCACCGCCGCAACTTTCTGTATCCACGAGATACCATCTTGGGGCCTGTTCCGAAGCTCCGCTGGAAGAGGGCCGTCATCACGGAGGGCTTGTACATCATCCTAGCCCCTCCGATGAAGTGTGAGTAGTTTACCTCAGACCTTCGGGTCCATAGTTAGTATCTAGATGACTTCTTCTCTCTCTTTGAATCTCAATACAAAGTTCTCCCCCTCTCTTGTGGAGATCTATTCGATGTAATCTTCTTTTTGCGGTGTGTTTGTTGAGATCGATGAATTGTGGGTTTATGATCAAGTCTATCTATGAATAATATTTGAATCTTTTCTGAATTCTTTTATGTATGATTGGTTATCTTTGCAAGTCTCTTCGAATTATCCGTTTGGTTTGGCCAACTAGATTGGTAGTTCTACCATGGGAGAAGTGCTTAGCTTTGGGTTCGATCTTGCGGTGTCCTTTCCCAGTGACAGAAGGGGCAGCAAGGCACATATTGTATCGTTGCCATCGAGGATAACAAGATGGGTTTATTTCATATTCCATGAATTTATCTCTCTACATCATGTCATCTTGCTTAAAGCGTTACTCTGTTTTTAACTTAATACTCTAGATGCTTGCGGGATAGCGGTCGATGAGTGGAGTAATAGTAGTAGATGCAGAATCGTTTCGGTCTACTTGTCACGGACGTGATGCCTATATACATGATCATGCCTAGATATTCTCATAACTATGCTCAATTCTGTCAATTGCTCAACAGTAATTTGTTCACCCACCGTAGAATACTTATGCTCTTGAGAGAAGCCACTAGTGAATCCTATGGCCCCCGGGTCTATTCTCATCATATCAATCTCCATCACTTTTAATCTTGCTTTGCCTTTTACTTTGCTTTTACATTTTACTTTGCATCTTTATATCAAAAATACCAAAAATATTATATCTATCAGATCTCACTCTCATAAGTGACCGTCAAGGGATTGACAACCCCTAATCGCGTTGGTTGCGAGTAGCTATCGTTTTGTGCAGGTACGAGGGACTTGAGCGTGGCCTCCTACTGGATTGATACCTTGGTTCTCAAAAACTGAGGGAAATACTTACGCTACTCTGCTGCATCATCCCTTCCTCTTCGGGGAAAACCAACGCAAGCTCAAGACATAGCAGTGGCTAGCGGGTGTCAGTTTCTCCAACTTTAGTTGAATCGAGTGTGACTACGCCCGGTCCTTGTTGAAGGTTAAAACAACACTAACTTGACGAACTATCATTGTGATTTTGATGTGTAGGTAAGAATGGTTCTTGCTCAGCCCATAGCAGCCACGTAAAACTTGCAACAACAAAGTAGAGGACGTCTAACTTGTTTTTCGGGGCATGTTGTGATGTGATATGGTCAAGGCATGATGCTATATTTTATTGTATGAGATGATCATGTTTTGTAACGGAGTTATCGGCAATTGGCAGGAGCCATATGGTTGTCGCTTTATTGTATGAAATGCAATCGCCATGTAATTGCTTTAATGTATCACTAATGGTAGCGATAGTCGTAGAAGCAATAGTTGGCGAGACGACAACGATGCTACGATGGAGATCAAGGTGTCGTGCTGGTAACGATGGTGACCACGACGGTGCTTTGGAGATGGAGATCAAAGGCACAAGATGATGATGGCCATATCATGTCACTTATATTGATTGCATGTGATGTTTATCCTTTATGCATCTTATTCTGCTTTGATTGACGGTAGCATTATAAGATGATCTCTCACTAAAAATTTCAAGGTACAAGTGTTCTCCCTGAGTATGCACCGTTGCAAAAGTTCGTCGTGCCGAGACACCACGTGATGATCGGGTGTGATAAGCTCAACATTCTTATACAACTGGTGCAAGCCAATTTTTTCACACGCAGAAATACTCAGGTTAAACTTGACGAGCCTAGCATATGCAGATATGGCCTCGAAACACCGAAGACCGAAAGGTCGAGCGTGAATCATATAGTAGATATGATCAAATAGTGATGTTCACCATTGAAAACTACTCCATCCCACGTGATGATCGGACATGGTTTAGTTGATTTGGATCACGTGATCATTTAGATGACTAGAGGGATGTCTATCTAAGTGAGATTTCTTAAGTAATATGATTAATTGAACTTTAATTTATCATGAACTTAGTCCTGATAGTATTTGCATAACTATGTTGTAGATCAATAGCTCGCGATGTAGCTCCCCGTTTATTTTTTGACATGTTCCTAGAGAAAAACCATGTTGAAAGATGATAGTAGCAATGATGCGTACTAGGTCCGTGATCTGAGGATTATCCTCATTGCTGCACAAAAGAATTATGTCCTTGATGCACCGCTAGGTGACAGACCTATTGCAGGAGCAGATGCAGACGTTATGAACGTTTGGCAAAGCTCGGTATGATGACTACTTGATAGTTTAGTGCACCATGCTTTACGTCTTAGAATCGAGACTTCAAAAATGTTTTGAAATGTCACGGAACCACTACAACAGGAACCCCCCTTTAGCAACGCATCGATGCGTTGCTGTATGTCCATATAGCCGTTGCTAAGGTCTACACCAACGGATTATTATACGTTGCCGTTGGTGGCGTTGCAAGGGTCTACAACTACGAATATAATTGCGTTGGTAATCGACATGAAGAAGCGTTGCAAGATAGCAACATATATAGTTGCGGCCGAACAACAATTCGTATGTGTTGGTGCGTAACCTACATGTTGCTAGGAACCTACACGCACTGATTTTGAAATGCACATAACAAATTCATGCAAACGTTCTGTGTTACTCCCTCCGTAAACTAATACAAGAGCATTTAGATTACTATTTTAGTGATCTAAATGCTCTTATATTAGTTTACAGAGTGAGTAGTATTTATATATTACTAACAATAATTACTACACCAACATTGATAGTACACATGAACTCCAAATCCAGTAAAAAGAAAGATCTCATATATTAAATAGAATCGATTGTATTACATGGATGGAACACAATCCAAAGTATATATACATGATTTCTATACATTGACCATGACAATGATATTCTATAACATGAATGGATAACTATCTACTACTAGCCCCATTCTCCACCTTGCAATCAACAACTTAGCCATGAACCATCCATTCATCTAGGCAATCCACAACAACAAAAAGTTAACATGAGTAATATATCATTAGAGAAAGAAGGAAAAAAACAGGCTAATAGAGCAATATAATCAGAAGCGAAGGAACATACAAAGGTTGAAGCCCATGAGATAACTAATCCAACTGCATGACCAATAATTTTGACATTTTTGAGTTGTCGTATCAACTGGTCATATTTTTCTAATGTGGTATCAATACACATTGCTCACAATTCATTTCCAAAGCTAACAACCAGAATTTGATATGCTAGGTCAGTACTTACCAGTTTAGCAATCAGAGTTTCTCTTGGCCAACATCTTGTTTATATACATTTCCCAAATTACGAAGATGATAAGCACATCTCTGAAAATCAAGAATGCAATGAGAATACAATCAAAACATGATCAATGGTTTCACCATTGGTTATTAGAGGCACGCTATTTGAATCAAGAATATAAAATATCACACTAATAAAAATATACAATAAATAGGTTGTTTTGGCGCCATTCTCGAATTGTTGGTGATGCATGCTCAATGGAATTATCTAGCAATATACGTGTACAGTTTTTCACCATTTACTGTATATACATGTACAGGTTGCACAATGAAATCTCACCATAATGTAATAAATACAACATGCCTGCATAGAAATTATTTTGCTCCATAAATCACTTCTAAAATATGCCCCATATTACTTAGCACATCAGGATGTTGTGTTTTATACTAAAGCACAAAGCGATATCTAAAGATATACATAGGTCATATCATCCTTTGCACTGCTGGACATCCCTACACATAGTATTTTTTTGTTAACTGAACAAAAAAGTACCTACGGTACTAACATTCCTACAATACATATATAGAGAGAGGGAGTCAAGAGTATAGCTCTACCTGTATTCCTTCTTGAGTGTGGATCAAAATTAGAGATATCAGAAAGAGGGTCTTGTCAGTGCTTTCCAGTTACTGAGCCACCTAAGAATTAGATACGAACAAATATGTTGGAATAGAAGATAAGTGGAGAGTGGATGTACCAGAGCGGCGTATAGTTGGTTCAATAGTAGGACACCAAAGTGGTTATGAGGAGAAGAAATTGTCTTGGATTCTGCACAACTCCCACAAGAAGGATTGAGGCAAGCTCTGCACTTCTATGGATAGAACCTCTGAATATGCCAGAACCCATTGTTAACTTTCATGACAGCAGAATAAAAACACAATCAAACTACAGCAACACATGAAAACTACTATCAGATTTCTTATGCTTGTGATAATTGAGAATGTTTACTAGTCCATTTATTCACAACTCACAAGTGGATATGCATGTCATAATCCTGCTCGTATTGACATATTAAGTATGCAGAGCCCATAGGCCACGTCATATTTTCATGTGTGTGAGCCTGTCAGTTTGTGATTGGCATAACACAACTGACTTGCACAAGCACTGCTAAAATTTAAATGCACACTTTTAATTTAATTCAAAATGCATTTCATTTCAGTACTTAAAAGCAGCTCCTCATTTCAGATAAATTTCATGTAATTTTCTTTGTACCTATTTCAGAGGAACTGATCATAAATGTGGTACCAAACTCCCATATGGTGTTGTTTGTTGTGTTCCTATTTCAGAGGATTTGATATAAACAATTTTTGGAAGCACCTTTTCAAAAGGATTTGTTGCAGGCACACAGCAGATTGTTTTTCTGAATGAAAGGGGTTTCCCCCCGCCCCATTTTATTAATGAAGCTAAACCAGACTCTAGTCTTTCTTAGCCTGTGATTCACCAGATGAAAACAACAAGGCAAACTAAATCAGGTTCTTGAAGAGCTAAACTAAGTAGGAGTTTAGGATTGTGGCACTCACCTTTCCATATAAGAAGTGAACTTTTAAAATCATTCATGAATAAACTTCTGAAGATGGACAGTCCTCAAATTTGATTATATGAACTATTATTTCTCAAACTCGACTGCAGTTCATTGTGGTGCTTCTCTCTCTCATATCTGAAGCATACAATCAAATTCCAGTCACACCTTACATATCAACCAGAAAGCAACACAAACTACTTGCATATCAATCAGCACAGAAGATGTACCAAGATTTTAACCAGAAAAGGAATAACATTTGTGACTATCCTTCCCAGAGATAATGGAGGCACAATCAATAATCCCGCCATAGTCACTTGGTCAGGAAAAGGGCGCTGAGGCCGCGCTTGGTGACAGGCGTCGGCTGCTTGCTGCAGCGGAGAGTCGGCAAACGCATCAAACATCTGGACGCAGCGCTAAGACGCCGGGGCAAGGGGCACGGAAACGGTGTGCGTTGTGCCCACGGGCTCGTGCATCAGGTGAAGCAGGCTTGTAGGTGGGCAACAGCAGGAAGGGTAAGAGCGAAGGGGGCGAGGGGACAGCCTTACTAAACCATGGGCGTCGAAGTCGAGGTAGCAGAGGCCGAGGACCACCGTCTAGCCCAAGCCGGCAGTCACGGGTGCGGAGACACCGGGCCCACCATATGAGGCGCGGAGCTGCGCTGGCGACCCATGGATGCGGGGGTGCAAGGGCGTGGAGGACGCTCATCGGCGGAGGATCGGAGGGCAGAGGTTAGGGAGAGCCGGGCGGGTGAGAGAGAGGAATCGGCGGAGGGAGATGACAGAGAGAAAAGATCTAACCTTTTTCTTTTCTTTTCAATCAACTCTACAGTTGGCTGCATGATACTCGCACGGTGGAGGTACATATAATGTGGATGTGGGCAGATGGAGGTTAGCTCTACATGGGACGTGGGAGGTGGAATCCAACAACACATGTTATCATCGTTGGTACGTATGTGTTGCTATAGGAGGGTTTTTGTTGTAGTGAACATATAAGATGTTCAAAGAGCTAAAATTAGTATTTCAGACTCATGCCCAAGTCGAGAGGTATGAGACCTCTGACAAGTACTTTGCCTATAAGATGGAGGAGAATAGCTCAACCAGTGAGCATGTGCTCAGATTGTCTGAGTACTACAATCACTTGAATCAAGTGGGAGTTAATCTTCCAGATAAGATAATGATTGACAGAGTTCTTTAGTCACTATCACCATGTGACTGGAACTTTGTGATGAACTATAATATGCAAGGGATAACGGAAACGATTCCCAAGCTATTCGTGATGCTGAAATCGATGAATGTAGAAATCAAGAAAAGCATCAAGTGTTGATGGTTGACAAGACCACCAGTTTCACGAAAAGGGAAAAGGGAAGAAAGGGAACTTCAAGAAGAATGGCAAACAAGTTGCTGCTCAAGTGAAGAAGCCCAAGTCTAGACCTAAGCCTGAGACTAAGTGCTTCTACTTCAAAGGGACTGGTCACTGGAAGCAGAACTGCCCCAAGTATTTGGCGGATAAGAAGGATGGCAAAGTGAACAAAGGTATATTTGATATACATGTTATTGATGTGTACTTTACTAGTGTTTATAGCAACCCCTCAGTATTTGATACTAGTTTAGTTGCTAAGATTAGTAAATCGAAATGGGAGTTGCAGAATGAACAGAGACTAGTTAAGGGTGAAGTGACGATGTGTGTTGGAAGTGGTTCCAAGATTGATATGATCATCATCGCACACTCCCTATACTTTTGGGATTAGTGTTGAACCTAAATAAATGTTATTTGGTGTTTGCGTTAAGCATGAATATGATTTGATCATGTTTATTGCAATACGGTTATTCATTTAAAGTCAGAGAATAATTGTTGTTCTGTTTACATGAATAAAACCTTCAATGGTCATACACCCGAGGTGAATGGTTTATTCAATCTCGATCGTAGTGATACACATATTCATAATATTGAAGCCAAAAGACGCAAAGTTAATAATGATAGTGCAACTTATTTGTGGCACTGCCGTTTAGGTCACATTGGTGTAAATCGCATGAAGAAAATCCATGCTGATGGGCTTTTGGAATCACTTGATTATGAATCAGTTGATGCTTGCGAACCATGCCTCATGGGCAAGATGACTAAGACTCTGTTCTCCAGAACAATGGAGCGAACAACAAACTTGTTGGAAATAATACATACTGATGTATGCAGTCCAATGAGTGTTGACGCTCGTGGCAGGTATCATTATTCTCTGACCTTCACAGATGATTTGAGTAAGATATGGGTATATCTTCTTGATGAAACATAAATCCGAAACATTTGAAAAGTTCAAATAATTTCAGAGTGAAGTGGAAAATAATCGTAACAAGAGAATAAAGTTTCTACGATCTGATTGTGGAGGAGAATATTTGAGTTACGAGTTTGGTCTTCATTTGAAACAATGCGGAAGAGTTTTGCAACTCACGCCACCTGGAACACCACAGCGTAATGGTGTGTCCGAACATCGTAACCATACTTTATTAGATATGGTGCAATATATGATGTCTCTTACCGATTTACCACTATCGTATTGGGGTTATGCATTAGAGACAGTTGCATTCACGTTAAATAGGGCACCATCTAAATCCGTTGAGACGACACCATATGAACTGTGGTTTGGCAAGAAACCAAAGTTGTCGTTTCTTAAAGTTTGGGGTTGCGATGCTTATGTGAAAAAGTTTCATCCTGATAAGCTCAAACCCAAATGGGAGAAATGTGTCTTCATAGGATACCCAAAGGAGATAGTTGGGTAAACCTTCTATCACAGATCCAAAAGGCAAGACATTCGTTGCTAAGAATGGATCCTTTCTAGAGAAGGAGTTTCTCTCGAAAGAAGTGAGTGGGAGGAAAGTAGAACTTGATGAGGTAACTGTACCTGCTCCCTTATTGGAAAGTAGTTCATCACAGAAATCTGTTCCTGTGACTCCTACACCAATTAGTGAGGAAGCTAATGATGATGATCATGTAACTTCAGATCAAGTTACTACCGAACCTCGTAGGTCAACCAGAGTTAGATTCGCACCAGAGTGGTACAGTAATCCTGTTCTGGAGGTCATGTTACTTGACCATGATGAACCTGCGAACTATGAGGAAGCGATGATGATCCTAGATTCCGCGAAATGGCTTGAGGCCATGAAAACTGAGATGGGATCCATGTATGAGAACAAAGTATGGACTTTGATTGACTTGCCCAATGATCGGTGAGTCATTAAGAATAAATGGATCTTCAAGAGGAAGACGGACGCTGATAGTAGTGTTACTATCTACAAAGCTCGAATTGTCACAAAATGTTTTCGACAAGTTCAAGGTGTTGACTACGATGAGATTTTCTCACTCATATCGATGCTTAAAAGTCTGTCCGAATCCTGTTAGCAGTTGCCGCATTTTATGAAATCTGGCGAATGGATGTCAAAACTGTATTCCTTAATGGATTTCTTAAAGAAGAGTTGTATATGATGCAACCAGAAGGTTTTGTCGATCCTAAAGATGCTAACAAAGTGAGCAAGCTCCAGCGATCCATCTATGGACTGGTGCAAGCATCTCGGAGTTGGAATATATGCTTTGATAAAGTGATCAAAGCATATGGTTTTATATAGACTTGCGGTGAAGCCTGTATTTACAAGAAAGTGAGTGGGAGCACTACAGCATTTCTGATAAGTATATGTGAATCACATATTGTTGATCAGAAATAATGTAGAATTTTCTGGAAAGCATAAAGGAGTTTTTCAAAGAAAGATCTAGATGAAGCTGCTTACACATTGAGCATCAAGATCAATAGAGATAGATCAAGACGCTTGATAAATTTTTTCAATGAATACATACCTTGACAAGATTTTGAAGTAATTCAAAATAGAACAGTCAAAGAAGGAGTTCTTGCCTGTGTTGCAAGGTGTGAGGTTGAGTAAAGACTCAAAACCTGACCACAGCAGAAAATAGAAAGAGAATGAAAAGTCATTCCCTATGCCTTAGTCATAGGTTCAATAAAGTATGCTATGTTGTTTACCAGTCCTATTGTTGTAACACCCATGATGCGGCTATATCTCCCATGTGTCGGAGCACGACTTAGAGGCATAACCGCATCGTAGGTGTTACAAGTTGGTAATCAGAGCCTTCCCCGACTTAGGAGCCCCCTTGCTTGATTGAATCGCTGGCGTTGTTGAGTCTAGAAAAATGTTTTGAGTCTTTTAGGATCATATATATTGGAGAGTAGGATTCTTTTTACTCCTCAGTCCCTTTGTCGCTCTGGTGAGGCATCCTGACGTAGAGTTTTGACTCTTCTCTTCTCAAATTTCACTAAAAAAAATTTAGGATCACGCGGTTATTTTGGAATCGTATCGATGGTTTTGTGACGAGAACATTGTTCTTGGTGCCTCCTGACATTTAGGGGTTGTGGCAGTGTCCCAGGGAGTTGAGCTCCGAGTTGTTGTCGTCACAATTTTATCGTTGCAGTTCTGGAATACCTGAGTTTCGCCAACATCAAAAATCTCTTTTATGCAGTTGTTGGTGAGATAACCTCGACGCCACCCAGTACTGGGGCGGGAGTTCGGGAGTATTGCCATAACTCGTATAACGGATGCTTTTCGAAGGTTGAGGTAAATGATTTCCAAAGGTTTCTTGGTTATGTGTTGAAGGATGGATACAGGTGGATGTAGGATTTGCTAGTTTTGGGTGAGATATTATGCTTCCCCTGTAGCCCCAACACCTGATTGCATAACCGGAAAATTTCGGGAGTTTCATAGG